>NC_062211.1:227500-265000 GCF_912470025.1 Vespa velutina
TCCGTGCAAATAAATTTAAATGAAATGAAGACGACTTATGCATGTACATTCTCATTTCACACTTTGAAATTTGTACTTGGACGATTTCGTCTTTAATCGTTCTTTGACACATCTGTAATACTTTTTTCAAATTTTTTTGTTCTTTTTTTTTTTCCTTTTCTTTTCTTTTCACTGCAAATTTAACCCTCTATACGTACAATGGAACGTAGAAAAATTTTCGAATTACATTTTATCCTTACGTCATTGTCTTTATTCGTATCTTTTTTATCGTCCTTTTCTCGATCTCATCGATGAATTCATACGCGAATTCAGAACGGAAAGCAATGCTTGGAGATTTCTCAAAGGAATTTTATCTATTTAACATGTATTTCGTATGCGCAGAGATTCTATGCGAATCCAATGATTGGAAGAGTCCGATAGAAATTTTCCAACTACAACTTCTCTGTCCCTTTATTTCTATCTTTCTTTCTCTTTTTTCCTTTTCTTTTCAATTCGTTTCCTATATTTACGTTCGTTAAATATACGATACTTCGAGTCGATAAAATCGAGAAAGGTTTCGTCGATTGCATCGTGAAAGCTAAATTTTACGTTTATGTTTTATATTTTCAATGATTCCGAGTGTAAACGATTTTAAAGTGAAAACTTCGTTACATAGAAAATAAAAAAAAAAAAAAAAAGAAAAAAAAATATATATGAAATATCTGAAAAGTTTCGTTTCCACTTAAAGAGCAAGATTTGGAAGAATTTAAATTCTAATTCTAATATTCGATCGTTGCGTCGTATTGCAAATATGTTAACCATCAAGCTCTTGACACGCGTTACACATACAAAGAAAGAGAGCGAGAGAGAGAGGGTGGGGAGAGAGAGAGAGAGAGAGAGAGAGAAAGAGAGAGAGTTATTTGTTGATCTTCTATTTTAGTGGCTTGAGATAGCATTGGAAAGTGGAAATTGAATTTCAGAGATTGTACGGATTCCTCGTCTTTTTCTTTTTCCAATCGGTCAATTTGGTCAATGAATCTTTAATGAATGAGATTACGTCAAACAGGTGGTCAGAGGGAAGGTGACAACGCGATGCTTGTGGCATGCCTGCAAAGCTCTTGGCATCGGGCTCTTGTTGATGGTTCTGGGTGCTTGTATGGCGACTATAGGTGAGTGAGTCGAAAAAATGAAAATCGATCGAGCCAGAAAATCAACATCAAACTTCTTAACTCAAAGTTTCGTGAATATATCCCATTAAAAGTTTTATAAAATACGATTAAATTATTGGTCGATCTAAGTATGTCGGTATAATCATTTAATTAGCGTAACATACAACCGGGACGTACGACTGGGACAATGACGAATCAAATAGAGTCGATCGATAATACACGCATACTAGTTTATATGTATAGAAATGAAAATATTTATGGCACAAAAATACATTTAAATTAAATTATTCCGAATCGTTTGACAAAACGATTAAATTTCTAATTGATTTTTATTTGTTACAAATAGGTTATTATGCGGATCAATTATCGGTGGCGCAAGAGGTTAGAGGTAATTTGACAGTAAAAGTAAAAAACGAGTCACGAGAGTTTCACTTGAACAATCTCAGTTATGCCGGACCTATTGTCATGGGTGTAGGAGGTAATTTTATACAGTTATTTAAATTATAATATGTCTGCATTATATATACAAATATACATACATATATACATACATACGGCCGTATGTACATGATATTTCACACCAATGTGTAGACAATATTTGACATAGAATACGTATAAAATGTGTAAATTTGCATCTAATAATACGATAATTTATCGTTTATTTAAATTTTTAATGGAAGCCATCGTTAAATACATTGATATATTTTTAATCGACTTACCCGATTTCTTTTACTTTTCCTGAGAAGCAAAATTAATTTTTTACAATTTAAAAAATTTTTATTTTTTTTTTTTTATTATTGTTGTTGTTAATTTCATACATCTTTCGAAGGAATTTAAAACGAAAGAAAGAGTTAAAGATGACTTTCTTCGCGTCTTGTAACAATTGATATCGAGATATTTCATTTTAGTACTACAAAATGTATAACCATTAATTTTTTTTTTTTTCAAAACAAATATTCTTTTTTAACGTCAAATAGACTACTCGTCTTATTAATGCGATGTAAAGGAAGTGAAAAAAAAGAAAAAAAAATTGCAAAAGAAATTGCCCCCAGAGAGATTTGAACTCTCGACCCCTGGTTTACAAGACCAGTGCTCTAACCCCTGAGCTATGGAGGCTTGTGGAAGGAAGTTGAATAGGAAGATTGAATAGACGTCTGTCTGGAATAAATATTTCATTCTTTCAACATTAGAATAATGAAGAAGGAAGATAAAAAAAGGAGTACTTATATTTCGTTGAAATTGTCACGCATTTAGGTGATCCCTTTCGTTTCAGGATTTATCGTGGTGGCCGTGTGCGTGATGACTTTCGAGGCGCGCGATAGTGCGGCTAAGGTGGTACCGGCACGTTTTCGATTCAATCAGAGTACGTTAAAAGGTGGGAGGACTCAACGAAATCGTAGATCAACGTCTTGTCAAACGACTAACAATAAGTGGGATCATCAATATGGTCTATTCAGGATTAATCGGAGTTTGAGTCCTAGCGCTCATGAAATCTCCCGAAGACAGTTAAAGGCTGAATTAGTGCGATTCTCACGAGATTTACACGAGAAAAGTGTATCGCATACGATTAAAAAGAGTCCAAGTGCTCCGATTTTGATCGATAAGAAATCACCTCGGAGAGAGGTTCCTCAGTATGCTGCCTGTGCACTCCTCAATCCACAATTATTGCAGAGACACGCTCTATCCGTTGATAATCCCGCTTACAGTCCTCCTCAAGTAAGGAAAATCGATTAATATACATGAGAGAGAGAGAGAGAGAGAGAGAGAGAGAGAGAGAGAGAGAGAGAGAGAGAGAGAGAGAGAGAGAAAGAGAGAGAGAGTTTCCATAAATTTTATGAATTGTGTTACGTCATTTGAATATCTTTAACGGGAGCAACGTCGAGCACTACTTTCTTTTATCTGATATTTTTTATTTATAAATTCTCGATGTTTCTTCTTTCTTACCTTTCAATCGTCCCTTTTTATTTTGTACCTCTTTTTTTCGTGGCACATAGATAAATTTAGAATGTAGTATTTTCAATGGCACGTTGTAGGACGTCATTCGATTTTTAGTTTATTTATATCATTTATTAATTGTACGAGGGGCGTTGGGATATATTACGATACGAAAAAAAAAAGAAAAACGCACACACACACACACACACACACACACACACACACATAAATGACGTCAATAATGAAAATATTGAAAAAATGAAAAACTAAAAAAGTTAGCGTTAAGCCGTGTTATTTTAATAATATTATTTTGGAAATAAATATCGCCAAAGTGTTCAATCTATTCGTCGATCCTATCATCAATTTTGAAACAGGTTAGTCGGGAGAGTTTGGAATATCCAAAATTAACTGGCAGTCAGGTTTCAATGGCTATGGATCTTCATATCCCTAATAAAGGACCGGTTACGTTGAGAGTAAAAGATCGATCGGATACGGCGAAACGTCATCAGTTGCTTCGGCAAACGAAAATCGAAGATGTCGAGGAGATCATGGAAACGAAAAGACCAACGTCCGGATATATATATTCACCTAGATTATCAGGTTAGTGATTAACGCAAAGTATCCATCAATAAGTGACTGTGTACTGACAATGGATAAAATTACAGGTATATATAGCAAATATCCTGGGGAATATGTAATCGGTAAAAGAAATTCTGTAGACGTTCGGTATTTGGAAGATTTCGGGTCCGTTACAAAAGATTCGGTGAAAGTTTCACCACGAGATTTTCGAAAACTTTCATCTCCGAACTTTCGTAAAATGTCTTTCGATAAAATTGGCGGTGGTGAGCATAGATTGGACAAATCGATGATGGGCCATCGAAAGGCTAGTTTGGAGTTTAGAAGGAGTCCGGATTTTCGTCGAGGTGATTACAGGTGTGCGAACATATTTATCGTATTTATTTATCGATCGTATTTACGAGCGAATACTTATTATTATATAAATATATAATATATAATATTAGAAAGCTATCGGTGGACAGATTCAGCGTGGATTACACCAAATGCGTAATGGACGAGCTCGAGTTTAGATCCAAGGCAAGCAGCGGCGAGAGCTTAAAGAGACAACGTTATCCTAAGCTTCATCATTCTCGATCGGACGACAACAGAAGACGTTCCTTCGATAAAGGTCAAAGAGAGTCACAATCCAGCAGATATTCATTGAACACGCAAGGTGCTACGGACAGTGCCGATTACGATCTAAGATATTTTATATCAACTTCATTGAGCACCGAGGAAAGTCGTACGGAAAATCCGGAAGATAGTCATGGTTTCGACATCGACGAATCCTTGACTAATCCTTCGCCGTTGGAGGGCCAAGCGGAAACGGATACGCTATTGGAGGAACCAGAATTGGAGAATCTCACGGAGAATGACATCGAAAATTCCGTTGATCATTTAAATTGCGAAGATACGAAAAAGATGGAGGATCATTCGATAAAGGGTGAAGATATGATGCTGCAGGATTGGAAGAACATTTTGAAGCAATCGGAAATAAAGGGGGAAACGATGTTGTGCATAGAAGACGACGAGGTTTGAAATCATTTCTATTTGTTTATTACTTCTTCGGACGTTTTTCCAAAAAAGAAAGTGAGTTCGTGGTTTCATTCTGGATCGACGTGTCTAGTCGAGTTTTACTCTAGTCGCGTTGCATTAATATGACATGCAAACGATCAATATATTTTAAGCGATTAATTGTATATATATATATTTGTGTAATTTGAAAGCGTGCGCTCTAGAGATGCTGTTATATATCGTCGAATACGATTAAAGAGAGCGAGAGAGATGACGTTAGGATTTAAATTGTCTATTCGTAAAGCGAGCCTAAAAGATCAGAATATTTCGAGGACCATTGATTTAAATAGTGGATACAACAACTCTGTGATTTGTAACGTGTAGCAATGTTGTAAGATGACGAAAGGCAATTATGAAAAAAGAACGAGCTTTTTAAATTACAGGAGATTTTACAAGATTTTAATACGACACTCGTTAATATGGCCTTTGAATTGTTATTATATTATCAATGCTTTAAAACCTTAAATATTTATTGTAGATGAATCGTCGTATAATGAAATAAGAAGGAAAGAATTAGAAAAAGGTTTTAAAAGAAAAAGACAAAGTTTTAGATATTTTTTAAATCGCTCGTTCGTCGATCCTTTACTTCGTTTTAATCGAATCGAAGAATTATTTATCGATCGATTTTTTCGATGTCATATAGAGCGAACTAAAGCGAGAAAAGGACAATAAAATTCGTACGAGTATTGTCACGCGACACTCTAAAAGACACTCGCGAGAAGTTTAATGAGATTGGTCAGTTTTCTCTTATACCAATTGCCTATCTTGACTTCAATTATTTAGATATTATAAGAATAATAAAAAGAAGTGAATTCGTTCGATTATTTAAATTAACTTTACCATTGACATAAAACGATAAGGCGTCGATACAATCACAATAATACTTATATGTTATTATGTAAAAGATAAGACAAATTGTAACTCGAATATAAAGAAGAGAAGACTAATAGGAGACATTAAATGACATTATTTATATCTCCTAATAGCTCTAATCGAATGATTGTATTAATAAAATTAAAAACGATTTCGTAAGAAATTATTGTTTCTCTTTCGAAATTCTAAATGTTATTTTTATCAAATCGAGAAGGGTTCCATAATCGTACTATAAATACAGAACCATAACTTTCTACGGGTGAACTCACTTAAATTATATTCTTCTCACGGAGGGGACTGAAAATTGAAACAAATTCGTTCTCTAATGAGAAGTTTTTCATTAGTTCGACTTTGACGGATATTTCTCGAGCGTACTTTTTTCAGGATTTGGGGGAGCTTACGATGCTGAGAGAAAGTGAGTGAGAGAGAGAGAGAGAGAGAGAGAGAGAGAGAGAGACGACGAGGAGGTAAGTAGTTTTTATTATGTACGACTAGGATTCTGAGATCCTTTCAATTATATACGAACAATGAGGAAAGTACAGACTAAAGTCGAAGTTAAAGATTAAAAGGTAAATTAATCTATTTACATCCGAGAGATGCGATTAGATTTGCTATTTGATTAAAAGTTAAATGATTTAATTAGAAGTGACGATAAGGATTCATAGTTACATAAATATATTGCATATATTTAAGGGAAGTCGGTTAAATAGATAAACAAATTTGATGCCAACGTAAAGACCGTAAGGTTTGATTTTATTTTTATTATTTCATAATTCGACAACGATAGAGATTCACAGATGAGGACAGAAGATTTATATTTTATCGTTTTGGAGATTGTTTCATCGATGGAGGTTAGCGTCGTCTACCGAAACGTAAAAAGACGTGATCGACGTCTTGTCTCTTAACTCCGCTTCCTGGTAACGGGTTGTTCTCTTCAAGAACTGAAACTTCATTGAGAATTTGTTGTAGTTCTAACTTAGATCTTAATGTGTTAATTATGTTTCTTTTTTATTTTTTAATTTTTTACTTGTCTTTTTTTATTTCTTTTCTTTTCTATTCTATTCCATTCTTTTTTTTTTTCTTTCATTCTTTCTTTTTTCTTCTCAATGGACAGTCGAGACCACGATCCACGACGGATCAATCGCCGACGGCGCATCGCTGCAGGCTATAATTGTTCAATCGTGGTCGTACGGTATTAAACATGATTGGATGATCGTCACGTTTGAGAGAGATAGAGAGAGAGAGAGAGAGAGAGAGAGAGAGAGAGAGAGAAATCAAGCATCGGTTGTTGGATTCGCACAATTTCTTTCTCTCACTGATCATTGATTGCGTCTTTAGCAAATGAAAACAATTTCACCATTTTCATGCGATCTTCGATTCTTTTTGACTGTCCATAGAGGAGAGGTTTCTACGAATTAATACGAGTACTTCGTCGCATATCTTTTTTTTATTTAAATCATTTGGAATCATTTCTTCATTAATTTTACAAAATGAAACGTTCCCAAATGTATTATATAAATATCAATTACCCTTGTCGCCGACGTAACTTTCCATCGCAGATTGAATTTGATATATGGTCGATAAAGCTGCACAGATTTTTCGTACTTTAGGTGGTACTTCGTCGAGGAGGCCGGGACTACATTGGGCCAGTGGCATTGCGAAAATTTCTCCGAATAAAATGGACAGGGCGGCGACCGAGACGACGATCTTAATCATCGAGTTCATGATTTCCTGTAAAAAATAAAATAAACATAGAAATAAAGAAATGGAGAGAAGTTGGAAATAAAACGATTTGAGAGAAAGTCATTGAGTGATTATATTCGACGAATTTCCGACGTGTTCTAGTTTATTCTTTGTTTTATCAACTAGAGTATCGTTATAATAAGATTCTAGGAAGGATTATAAATAATCGGAATCATAGTCTAGAAATGTAGCCCTTGATCCAAAAATTTGGTGCATCCCCGAACTGATGCCAGGAACCTTCCTGGCATGATACCAATTCTCATTGGTACATCTTCATCGCTGTCGTCGTTGTCTTGTATCCACCTGTTTTCAAAATTTCGAAGAGTTTTGCTCGCTTTAAAATCGAGATTGAAAATATATCTCGGAACGATTTTACGAAAAATTTCTTCCGTTTCTTCTGTTATGCGTCGCTTAAAATCAATTCATCAAAAATAAATTACGAAGAAAGCATTTGATTTCATATTTAAAAAACGCCAAATGGAATATTGTTGTTATTATTTTTTTGTTGCATTGATATCTAATCGTTTATTGATCAACTTTCTTTTTATCGAATGGGCGGACAAAAATATTCCTTTATATCTTTCTTATCGCTTGTAAATTTCATTATTTAGGCGACACGATACGAGATAAGAATAGTAAAAAAGGAAAAAGAGAAAAGCCTTCGGAAAAGCCGATAAAAAAGATAAAAGAAATAAATTTCATTTCTCTTTCGCATCTCAAGTTTCTACTTTTCTAATATAACGACCAGTGATCCATGGACTTTTATTAAATTCGGAATCTTGTGTGTGTATGTGTATGTGTATGTGTGTGTGTGTGTGTTTTTTTTTTATATAAAAGATCGCTTAGAAATAGTTGGAAAAGAGAAGTTCAAGACGATGTTCGGCCAGTATAGAATACGAGATACGATGGATGTCGTCGGAAAAGAGCGTACTATTACAAAAGATAGAACGCCATTCGAAATTGTCGAGTAAATAAAGCTCGTTGATCTGAATGCGATCTTAAAGTCAAATTCGATAATCCTCTTGATACGAGGACTGGCGTGCGTGCTCGGATTCTTCGATACTTTTCCTAGACGTTATCTATACACGCGATATCGAGGAAGCGTGGGAAGCAGGTAACCTGGCTATACCCCATAGTTAAATTGTCGAGTTGAGCCTTTTCTTCTTCGTTTTTCGATCACACTTTTGATCGGAGTGGTAAGTCGAGCGAAAGGGCAACGTGATGAGCCTAACGGATTCGAACATGGTTAGATATTCGTTCGTGAAAGGATTACTTCATCGTTCTTTTTAGAAGTACAGTGAGTGTGTGTGTACAGTGATGTATGTATGTATGTATGCATGTATGTATGTATATATGTATGTATGTATGTATGTATGTATGTACGTATGTACGTTTAGAATGTTAAAGAAAAATGATGACTTCTTTTATATTCTTCTATATTGCAGAAAGAATATTTCCTTCGATAAATAATCTTTTTGATCTAATAAAATCTTTTTTCGAATTCATTTTAAAATGATAATGTTCCTCTTTTTTTTTTTTTTTTTTTTTTTTTTTTTTTTTTTAGTAAAATTGAGTGCACATATGACAACGTCACGTAAAAGATGGGAAATCGAACCTGTATTCTATTCCAATTTTCATTCATTCTCCAAGGTAGATTCTCGAGGTAGATTCTCGAGGTAGTTTCTCGAGGTAGATTCTCGAGATAGATTCTGAAGGAAGGTAGGAGGTTCAAGCAAAGTGGCTGCTCCTTAGATAGGTAAATAGCTTTGAGACACGTAGATGTAACAGGTGGTCTGGATTCATTACGTCTAGAGTTGGAAGTCGCGACGGTTATGTTACAAACATGAATATTCCAAGAACTTGGTCAATTTCACTTACTACATAGAGAGATGTACCTATACGTCTAACTTATACGTTTGTATTCAATTTGACATCGAGACAAAAAGGATAGAAAATGAAATGAGATTCGATAGCGAATATATATGAGGACAATAATTTTCCTCACCCGAGGACAATAATTTTCCTACCATCCTTCTTCTATCTAAATAATTTTCCTACCACCCTTCTTCTATCTAAATCAAGGAAGAAAATCGTCTTGGAAATCTTTTCTCGAGTTATTGTACACTCTATTGCCGAGTCCCCCTTTAATCGTCCACCGCAATTAGACTTTTACTCGCTCACATTCCCCAGAGACACCTGACACCAAAGCTATGACTCTAGCGAGGAAGACTTTTTATTGGCTCGGCTAAGAAAGTTATCTCACGATTCTTTCTTTTTTTTTTTTTTCTTTTTTTTTTTCACGAAACTCTTATGATAAAAAGAAGAAATGAAAAGAAAAACAAAATATTGTCGATCGGGGTTGCACACGGTACATTTATTTCATTCTAATGGAATTTTATATTTTCTAAGAATAGGGGGATGTTTTCTTCGACCAGATGCGATACCCTATTCGTGAGAGTTATAAATTTTTTATACAAATTCATTTTTTATCGATATTCATCGGGCTCTCTCTTAAAAAAAAAAAAAAAAAAAAAAAAGAAATGTTATGGCAAAGAATGACGAAACTCTGTATATCTGTGGGTATGGATGTGTACAACGCGGATCTTGTGATAGTTAAACTTTGAGCGTAAACAACATATTATCGTCTTTGAAACTCATCTCTCTCTCTGCCTCTCTCTATCGATATTATTAATTCGTTAATCTTCGAGCGACTTTGTAACTTTTGCAACTTTGTTAATTCAAAAGTTTCTTAAGCGCATGACTCCACAAAAAATATATGAGGAAGAGTTTCAGTCGATCGAAAGACACGTCTTATCAGAGTATATACGTATATTCAATTTATGTTCGGATTATACGTTCATCGCTCTTTAAGTAGTCTTTATTAACGCAAACCGGCCGCTTGGAATCGTTCAGTTAGTCATTTTCAAATGACAGAGCGATCTTCGCGTTTCCTCGATACGGGAAGATTCTCATTTCAAAATTTGTAATTTCCAACTAATTTCAACGACGGATATTAAAAATCAATGTCAAATCTCCGGCTTTGATGTTGAACACCAAACTTTATGCAATCTGTGAATTCCCAAAATGAATTTCGTTTCTTCTTTGTTCTATCGCTTATTCTTGCAACGATAATTCCTTTCGTTCGTTCTAATACCTTCGATAGATTCACTAAGATAGAAAATAAACGAAACTAGACCGAATTTGTATCGATTCGTAATAAACACATGGCCAATCAGATTATATGTAAACATTAATTATTACTACGATATTATCTTGGAAATATATCTTTACTCTTCTGATATCAGAAATACGAGATATAGATGAACTTTCTACGATATCAAATACATTTATTAAGATAATTTAAGGTTTTTGACGAAAGTGGTTAATGCAGTTATGAATTTTTTTTTTCCGTAAAATGCAATAAAAATAATATTTTATTTTCAAATATAGGAGAAGTTTTTCACGGTTAGTCTGTAAAGTTTAAATATCCCTACGAACGATATACGGAATACCTGTTGCATCGAGCCCCTCAAGGCACGTTGCTCATATTGCACGAGAATTGGTCGACTTAAAGATGCCACTTCTTTTCTTTTTCTTTTTCATTTTTTCTTTTTTTTAGTTTTACTTCATTTCGATCGATAATGAATTTCTACAGAAGGAACGACTTCCGGCCTAGTCTCATTTCTCGTGATTACAAATGATACATTTTTATCGCGTCGATCGTATAATCATCCAAGATATTAATAGATGTCGATATATACATACACGCACGCACGCACACTCACACACACGCGCGCACACACACGCGCGCACACACACACACGTACGCACACACACACACACACACACACACATAAATATGATAGAAGGTCATTATAAAAAAGAATTAATTAATTGCAGATAGTTAAAATTAACTTGAGGTTCTCATTCCTTATTGAACATACTTTTAAAATTGTGCTTTTATCTCGTACGGCAATATAAAAAATGTTACGTATCCGATGTCACGCATTAATATTTTTATAATATCGATATATTCAAATAAGGAAAAGAATTTTTTTTACATAATCGAGACGAACAAATTTAATTCAGGATCACGAAAAAAGCTACGGCACGTGACAATATACGCACACGTAAAAGTATACACATACCTGTATATATATATATATACATATATATATATATATTCAACGATGCACAAGAAGGAAAAGAAAAAAAAAAGTAATAAAAAGGAAGAGAAAAAGAGAGTTGGTTTGCTGCTTTGAATATGAGTATCTTCAACGTGCCACTCACCCCTTGTTTCGGTGCAAAGATGCAACAGGCTATCGAGGAGACGTACACGTTGATACGAAAGCACGGGTTTACTTTATACGGAAAAAAAAGAGAGAGAGAGAGAGAGAGAGAGAGAGAGAGAGAGAGAGAGAGAGAGAGAGAGAAAGAGAAACAGACAGACAGAAAGAGAAAAAAATGAACAGGTTGAGAAAATTAGATAGAGAGACACGCGATAAAAATAAAAGCTCTTTACCGGCGTTTGTAAATTTCGAGAATCGTTATATTCGCGAGATGATTCGTCTCTCGTATTCTTGTATCGAGCAACTCGTGGAGTCGATGATTGCAGTGATAGTGGCGAGCACCCCGAAGCAACAGCCCTTAAATACGCGCGATCCAGACTGGCATGGCATGCGCGTTGTTCCATGGGACGACAGGGAAATAGTTCGCACACGCATGGAATGAACGTGTCTTTCACCTCTTCCTCGTCTTCCTTATCTTCCTCTTCCTCTTCTCCTTTTTATGCTAATGTCCGATTTCATTCGATGTTCCTACATAAAAATTTCATGCTAATTCGTTGTCTGCGGTGATAATAGAAAAAAAAAAAAAAAAAAAAAAAAATAAAAGAGTTGCATAACGTGACGTTAACACGTAAAAACCTGGACAACAAAAGAGATTAAACCATCTTTAAGGATTTAGAATTTTTTACCAAAGAAATCTTATGATTTTCATCTCTTTTATCTTTTTATTATCTTTATAGAATGAAGTTTGATAATAAAGATTAAAGGAACGTTCGATAAGGTAAGGAAAAGAAAAGACATTTCGTCATACTTTTCGTCGTTTATTTTTACGATCGTTAAGACGAGTCAATTTAGAAGACAGTTTATCCCATAGCGAATCCCATGGCGCTGTCAATTAATAAAGAAATAATTGACGAACCATGAAATATATGAGTCCTTACTCTTTCTAACGTTCTATTTATCTAATTGTTAAGGTAATTACAGAATATTTCTTTGGGTTTTATTCGCGATTGGTATGAAAATCGAATTGGGCAAGTTTTAGTCGATAATCATTTTTTATATATGTGCTTATAATTTTTCAAGCAAAAAATCTTCTACAAACAAATAATATCTATCTATTGAAGAGTTTACTCAAAGTATTAAATTTGCCAATATAATAAATCGATCCTTCTTCCTCGTTGATATATGAGCGATCATTCGGGTTCGTGTGTAAATCATTCGCCGGAAGAATTAATATCTTCTCGTAATATCCCTCTTTAAAATGCAAACGTCATTGATACGAATCGCTATGGCACGGCTGATCATTCCCATGTATTATCTTTTCGCTTATCTTATACGTATTCTAGGTATTCGTCCTACAGTCCTATCGTTTTCGATTTAATAGTACATTTCCACCAAGAAATTGCATCGTACGAATAACATCGAATTTTAAACGGAAAATGTCATATAACTCTGTCGGCATAGTCTACCACGTATCCCCGTTTGAATTTAATCGATATAATTTTTCGAATAAACATTATATATATATATATATATATATATATATATACATAGATGTATACATAATAGTACGTAAACTCTTACGTTCAACGGGAAAAGTCGTTTAAAACGACATTCTCAGGACAGTTGATGCAAACTACGATAGGAGCATTTTTCTTTAAAACTCGAAACACGAAGACGTAAGTATTCCATGCAGCCGACACTCGAGAATTAATTAACGCTAGCCGGTACATCCATCCATTCATCCATCCAACCATCCATCCATCCATCCATCCATCCATCGTCGTACGGGGATGATACAAGCTCAAGGTAATTAAATCGCGGATTTGCATTCGTTAAATGCGTTAAAGGAAAGGACGAAAGACATTGTGTACGCACGTACACGGTGTTCTCTTATCTACTTTTTCCTCTTTTAGATTTCGGAAGAAAATAAGAAAAATCTGACGAAAAGTACTAGGTCATAGTTTAAATCATAATGTAAATATATAGAAATGTTCACCGTTAAAGTAAGAACGATATCGTTCTCCCACGTTCTCTTAAATTTCATCTTATTATCTATCATTGATATGAAGTGATCAATCCAAAAAAATTCGATTTCGACAGATTCGATTCAAGTCAGTCGAGCGACTTATTTTGTAAGCAACAACATCAACAACAACAACGACGACAACAAAAAGAGATTTACTACCGAGTAACCATCTGGGAGTATTTTCTTGGTAATAGAATAATAGATATCCGTTTCCTATCGTGTTTTGCTGTTGGCAATGCGAAAGAATCTCGAAAAGACACGAAGATGCGATGCACACCTGTCACGCTACGTCGAGCTAAGCGTTGGCAGCGGATTTCACGCTGCGATTCCGATGAAAATGAATTTACATCCCACGAATACACATACACACATAAATAAATACACGTGTATTCGACGTTATTAAAGCAGTTCGTGGGAAAGGAAGTTGGGAACCTCTAGACCATGTTATCCTTGAAACGTGAATTAGAGTGAATACTGAACAGGATTAAGGAACGCTTTCAAAGCTTCGTACGTTTTCTTATTAGCAGGACATAGCATTTTGAAATAATGTACGTACATCTATATATATATATATATATATGTATATATATATATATATATATATATATATATATATATATATATATACATACATATATGCTCTTTATCATTCGACAAACTATAATCTTGAAAACTAAAATTGAATATATATTTACAAATTTTTATTATATATATATATATATATATATATATATATATATATATATATGTATATATCCAATTTTAGTTTTCAGGATTACATATAGATATATAATAAAAAATAAAATAAACAAAAATTATATATATGTCTAATAAAAAAACTATATATATATATAATATATAGTATATAGTACACAGTTTGTAGTTACACTTTGTCAAATGATAAAGAAAAAGAAGAGAATAGAAAAATCGAAGTTATAAGAAAATATCATAAGTAACAATAATAGCACTTGATCTACGTATGTAAATTCGAGAATTGATAAATAATTAAAATAAAGTTACGATGAAATAACAAGATAAGACCTAGAAACAGTATTATATCATTCCAAATCCGGCGCTTGTTTGGCATAGCCCAATTTTTGTAAGACCATTTTTATTTCACGGAAGACCAGAGGATTCTCGATTGTGCTAGGCATCTGCAAAAAGATCCAACGAATATAGAACTTCTCTTTTTCTCTCTCTCTTTTTTTTCTTATCTATTATTTTTCTTCGTCTGCGTTTACGAAAGTATCGTTTTAACGATACTCGAATCTTAACAATAAAAATATAATAGAAAATGTGATATTGTTTTAGTACCTTAACTTGTTCGGAATTCGCTATTTTGGAAATGATTTTACGCATAATTTTTCCGGAACGTGATTTAGGCAAACCATTGACGGCAGCAACGATCTTAAACGATGCGATAGGCCCAATCAGTTGTCTAATGTTTGCGATCAGTTCCTGATTGATGTTTTCAGTTTTATTAGTCGTTCCTGAAAGACGTAGAAAGACATAGAGCATTACTATTAATACTTCGATAGAATGTTTTTCATTTCACGCTACGTCACTTCGAGAGAAAGTATACGCATAGAGTAAGAGATGTATATAAAATGTGGAATACATCTTAACCTTGATGTTTGACGTAGAGGCAAAGTGGAACCTCGCCTTTAGTACGATCGGAAACGCCAACGACTGCGGCGTCAGCGACGTCAGGATGCGCTAAAACAATATCTTCCAGAGCAAACGTCGATAAACGATGTCCGGCAACGTTGATGATGTCATCGTCGCGTGAAGTTACATAAATATAGCCGTATTCGTCCATATAACCAGCATCCATTGTATCGTAATATCCCTAAAAACAATAATAATGAGAGAGAGAGAGAGAGAGAGAGAGAGAGAGAGAGAGAGAGAGAAAGATAGGGAGATTACTACCATGCCTAGTTGGCAGTGACTCTAAAAGCAACACAAATTACATAAGCATATAGGATAAGTTGTAAAAGGAAAAATTAGAAAATGGTCGATCGTAACTATCGAGAATAGGTCAAATTCCTTACTGGATAAGTCGAGAAATAAATTTCATTGAATCTTTTGTCTGCGAGATAGAGGGTGGATAAGCAACCAGGAGGCAGAGGTAGCTTTATAACGATCCTTCCGAGCTCGCGTACCGCCGCATTGTTCCCTTCTTGGTCGAGTATCTCGACTGTAAAAGAATATTTTCAAGAATCTTTTCTTCTTCCTTTCGAGAATGAATAAAAACTTACTGCGATAGCCAGGAATCGGAAGACCTGTACTAAACTTTGGCAAAGAATTATCTATCCCGTATCCAAGACACAATGCGGTTATTGGGTGTCCTGTTTCCGATTGCCACCAATGATTTATTACAGGCACGTTAAATATACTTTCCACCCACAATTTTGTTTCGTAATCACAATATTCCCCGGCCACGAATATCGTCTGCAATCTAATCGTTTATCATCGATAAATTTATAGAGATACGTACATATGTCTATTTTATTTTTCGCGCAAAACGGATCGTTTAAATTTGAACGATTGAACTTACGATTCCATAGAATATTTTCTACCTAAAAGACAATTGGGATCGGCACGTTTCAAAACTCGAAGTGCCGTTGGTACACAGAAAAGGGCATTTACTTTATGGTGATCTATTATTCTGTAAAAAAGAAATTTGTAATTGAGAGGATTAAATTTTGGATGAGTTTTTTAAAACTCGCAAAAAGGTGTATCGACCTAAAGTATTGACTGGCATCGGGTGTTCTATCGGGTTTTCCTTCGTACATCACAGTCGTTGCACCATAGACTAAAGGACCGTAACAAATGTAAGAATGTCCGACGACCCAGCCCATGTCCGAGGCACTCCACCAAACCGAGTTTTCATTCATCCCGTAAATAATCTTCATTGACCAGGTAAGAGTCGCCAAGTGACCACCTGTAGGTCTTAGAATTCCCTTTGGATCACCTGTTGGAACGATCGATTCAACTTGAGATTAATCTTTATTCATTCTATTATTAAATATCGAATAATTACCTGTCGTTCCTGATGTATATAATATATACAAAGGATCGTTAGCCTCGACCGGAACGCAGGAATGGGCTTTGGCTTTATTCAAAATTTCCTCCCAATCATACTGATCGGGACTGAGCGGAGAGGTCCAGACATTTTTTCTTTGAAAGATAATGCATTTCGGTGCTTTCACAGATATTAATTTCATGGCATCATTCAGCACCGTGGTATACCTAGAACAGTCGTTCAAAGGCATGCTTAAACTTTTATCCAAAACCATTTAAACACTTTTAAATAAGAAGAATTTGATATTACGTAATAATTTTGTTAGGTTCCAGGCCGCAGCTGGCAATGACGACTACCTTTGGTTTCGCGTGATTTATCCTGTTGGCCAGCTCTTTTGCAGCGAATCCTATAGTCCATTGGAAATAGGAAAGAAAGCTGATCATATTAAGGAATATTGAATAATTATAATTATCAAGATTACCTCCAAAAACAACCGAGTGGATAGCACCAAGTCTGGCGACGGCCAAAATGGTTATTATAGTCTCTGGTATAAGTGGCATGTAGATGATAACTTTATTGCCTTTACTAACTCCAATATCAGCTAAAGCCCCGGCCAGCAACGAGGTTTTTTCCAGCAGCTCATTGTAGGTTACTTTTCTGATAATCGAAATTTGTGGGCTATCATAAATGATGGCTGTTTTCTCACCGTTGCCAGACTCAACGTGACGATCAACAGCATTGTAGCAGGCATTCAACTCTCCTCCGACGAACCTTTGAATATGTTCGATTATTTTTTCCTTCTATTTTCTTCGTATTTGTTGTTTTTATTTTTTCGTTTGTTTAGAAAATCAAAACGGTCAGCTAGGAGGATAGATAACGTTACTCACCATTTGGTGAAAGGCTCGTTGGAATTGTCGAGGACCTTATTCCACGGTTTGAACCAATTAATCAATTTTCCTACCTCTGCCCAAAATTCTTCGGGATTCTCCAAAGATCTCTTATAGGCATCGCGATAAATAGCAGAATGGTTTTTATATGAACCGAAGTTATTATCTAGACATAGTATAATGATAAGAAATCAGATCGAAGAATAGAATTTCGACGAATTATTGTGATGGTTCGAAGAACAATAGGGAGAAAAGTTCCCTTATAGTTCAAGAAAGATCTTTATGGCTCTATATTTTTTCAGAAGGATCTCCTTTCGTTCGAAATATATTAGGTTGGTGCGTATGAAATGTCGGAATAAATGATTCTTATTCACTTAAGAATCCGACATTTCATTCGCACCAACCTAATACTTGATTAGAATATTTCGAGGCATATATGTCCTTTTAAAGCGCATCTTAGACTTCTGTAATTTATGTTATGTGACAACGACTCATCAATTTTAAACGGTGTTATGTAAAAGCACTAACTTACCAACATTGTTTAGATATTTTGAATAATACATGCCAAACCCGCTGTTACAAAGTTCATAGTAATTTCCTGTGCTATACTTTTTGTTTCGTTTATATATTTCTTAGGTATAAACGTAAGAAATATATAAATATTTATTATCATGTAACTCGTTGCGTCAGTATGGAATTTGGACAAAATATAGTATTATACTATAACATCCATCTAATTTGAGACATATGAATTTTCTTTATTTTTCTCTTTCACTTTCTTTTCTTTTATATTTGTTTTTTTTCTCCCATCCTTTCTCCCGTACAAATGTACAAATTCACTCTTAATTGTGAATTATTCTATTAATTCTTATTAAATTATTTATTAATTAAGGTTAAAAGAAAAACCTCGATAAAGTATTTCATTTCGAATATATTCGATAAATGAATTATAGTTTCCACATTGAATATTTTATGATTAATGCTAAGTGTATAGATAATGTAGATACTTAGTTTTTACAAAATGTATAATTAAGACGTCATTACGACGTATATTATGATTTCTTTATTTTCTTTATTATTTCTCAACAATTAAACTCTACTCTATAGAGAATTGAAAGAGCAAAAGGGTTTTTTCACTCACCGTTTTTATCCATTTTGTTCGCGATCTTAGGACTCCAGACTCGCAATCGGAAGTATCCAAGTCCGCAGGTGTCTTAAAATCTAGAAAACGTCGGAATTCGATTGATAGGGAAATTTATGTATTTCCGAGCTACGACGAAATAAAAAATTTCACATGCCGACTTTCTATACAACTAGAACTCGAGCATATTTATAATTGATATATATTCCAATGTAATTTACATATCGTCATTACAATTATTGATTTTATTATATCGAACAATTCCAAAATAGCGAATCAATGGAAAATTTTAACGAGCTAACATTGATTTCCATTTTTTTTTCCTTTTTTCGTGATAAAATTTTATATTTCTCTTTTAAGATTTATTCTTTTTTTATGATTGGAACGTAAATTTATCTTGGGTCTATGTATATACGGAATTTCGTTATGGAAATACGGTAAGGAAAAACACGCATGTATTCGAATACGATTTTATTGTTCTCGAGAAGCTCATCATCAATCTATTTATTTATTAACTTTCCATTCGATCCCTTCTTCGTGTTTTCTTCGATCCATCGAGTTAGTCCGAATAATTCAAAACGATTCAACGTGATAAAAATAATAAATGAATGAAAAGAACTTTGACACATTGTATATTTTATTTAATTATGTTAAAAGTGTTTGAGCGACGAGCGAATTTCTTTCCTAATTTTGACTTTTTTTTATGTTTAAATATTCCCACGTGTTAAGTTTGACTTTCGAACAAAATACTTGAAAAATCAAAAAGTTGATGAATCATCCGTGTCAATTGTGAGAAAAAACAGATTTTATCAACGTCGAATTTCGGAAGGGAAAAGTAATACGTTCGATTAACCGATAGGAATAACACGTCTCATTACATTTATCTATTTATAACTACGATTGATTTCAATCATCATAAAAATAGAATCGGGAAATAGGATAAATCTTTTTAAATCAAACTTTGGTCACTTTTGATATAATACATATACATACGTATATATCCTCGTTGTCTACTCTTTCTTTCGAAGATATTATTTTACTCTATCATAATGGTTAAGAAATGCATCATTCGTTATTTACAAATTTTTAAATAAAGTAATTTTTAAACGAATTTCTCTCACTCTTTCCCCTTTTTGTGCACTAGTCGATAAAAAATATATACTGCCACACATCGAAATTAAAACTGATTATTGTTTGAAAGACTACAATGAAGCGATTATGTCAAGTCAGCGATCACATGACTACTTTACTTTTTGATCCCTCGGTCATTGTTTTAATTATAATTTTTTTCAATCGACTGTTTCAACTGGAACATTAAAATTACATTGGGTGATTAAAAGTATTAAAAAGAATATACCAAACGATCGATTTATATTTTCTTCGATTCTCTTCGTTTTTTAAGAGAGGGTGAGAAAGAGAGAGAAATAAAGAGAAAGAGAGATAGAGATAAGCATATTACTACTATGCTACTAGTAGTAGTATACTACTTATTACTAACTGACAGTGACCCTAAAAGCGGCACGAATTACATAAGCATATAGGATAAGTTGTAAAAGGAAAAATTTGAATAATGATCGATCGTAACTATCGAGAATAGGTCGAATTCCTTACCGGATAAGTTGAGAAATAAATCTCATTGAATCTTGCGTCTGCGAGATAGAGGGTGGATATGCAACCAGGAGGCAGAAGTAGCTTTATAACGATCCTTCCGAGTTCGCGTATCGCCACATTGTTCCCATTTTAATCGAGTATCTCGACTGTAAAAGATTTTTTTCACGAATCTTTTCTTTTTCCTTTCGAGATTGAATGAAAACTTATTACGACTGCTAGAAAACGGAAAACTTGTAGTATTTTGGCAAGGAATGGTTTATTTCGTATTCAAAATACAACGCTGTTATTGAATGTTTCCGATTGCTACCAATGATTTATTACAGGCACGTTAAATATACTTTCTACCCGCAATTTAATTTCATAATTGCAGTATTCTCCAGCCACGAATACTGTTTTTAAGCTAATCGCTTACCATCGATAAATTTATAAAAATGCTTACATATTAATATTTATTCTTCAGGATAGAGACTTGTTTAGGAGTGATGACTCATCGTTTTAACTCGTGCGATATTCCAACTGGTATAAAAGATTTTACAATTCATAATAAAAAATATAATATAGAATAACAATGCAATTGTAAATAAAACGATATATTACTTTTACTTTTAATTTATATACTGAAATGAATAAGAAAGAGAAGAAAAAAAAGAAAAGTAAGAAAACAAAATAGTGTAAACAGTGGAAATAAAATCAGCGATTTCCGAATCAACAGTCTGGAATGATTCGCAATGAAGTCTCGAAGTTTGTTGTCAAATTTTTTATCATCTATTATACCTACCATAATTTATCTGCGATAATTATAATTAACAAAATCATATTTTTCAAAATCGATTCGATATATTCGAGAATGGATGGCTGCTTATCACTTAGTTGCCGATACCAAAAAAAAAAATTATATATATGTCTAATAAAAAAACTATATATGTGTTGGCAACTAAGTGATAGCAGATTTTGTCAATAGGATGGTCTTCGCACATTCTTTTGTTCTGTCAACGTGTTTAAACCATCTAAATATTGTTTTATTGCTGTTTGGACTTCCGCTTTTAATTTAGCAAAAAAGTTATTTCAATTAGTTGTTATTTAGTTTCATTTTTATCCCAATTTAAAAATGGAAGAACAAGACGCGCATTTCAGACATATTTTATTGTATTATTTTCGTAAAGGCAAAAACGTATCGCAAGCATATAAGAAATTATGTGCTTCATATGGGAATGAAGTCTTGAAAGAAAGGCAGTATCAAAATTGGTTTGCCAAATTTCGTTCTGGTGATTTTTTACTGAAAAATGCGCAATGATCTGATCGTCCAATTGAAATTAATGAGATCCATATCAAGGTCATTATCGGTTCAGATCGTCATAGGACAACACGTGAGATTACAGAGAAACTCAATGTATCGCATACATGCATTCAAAAAAAATTAAAACAGCTTGGCTATCTCAGGAAACTTGATATATGGATCTTCCATTAGCAAAGGAAATTCATTTGACACAACGCATTAGCATCTGCAATTCGCTTCTGAAACGCAACGAAATTGATCCATTTCTGAAACTACTGATAACTGGCGACGAAAAGTGGATAATTTATAATAACGTTAATCGGAACAGATCGTAGATGATGCAAGATGAACCAGCCCAGACTACACCAAAAGCTGAGATTCACCAACAAAAGATTATGCTGTCAGTTTAGTGGGATTATAAAGAAATTCTGCACTTTGAACTTTTATCAGAAAACCAAACGATTAATTCAAACGTGTACATTCAACAACTCGCCAAAATGAGCGATGCAATTCAAGAAAAGCGATCAGAATTGGCAAATCGTAAGGGTGTTGTTTTCCAGCATGATAATACAAAGCCCCACACATCTTTGGTAACTCGCCAAAAATTATTGGAACTATTGTTGGGATGTATTGTTACATCCATCATACAGCCCTGACCTTACGCCTGCAAATTACCATTTATTTCGTTCCATGCAGTAATCCTTAAATGTAATGACGCTGGTGATGTAAAATCAAATTTAATTCAGTTTTTTACTGGCAAAAATCAGAAGTTTTATGAACATGAAATTATGATACTGCCTGAAAGATGGTGAAAGGTCATCGAGCAAAAATTTTGAATTTTCCTTCTTATTTAAAATCTGCAATCACTTAATTGCCAACTCAATACAAAGGATCGTTAGCCTCGACCGGAACGCAGTAATGGGCTTTGGCTTTATTCAAAATTTCCTCCCAATCATACAGATCGGGACTGAGCGGAGAGGTCCAGACATTTTTTCTTTGAAAGATAATGCATTTCGGTGCTTTCACAGATATTAATTTCATGGCATCATTCAGCACCGTGGTATACTTAAAACAGCCGTTCAAAGGCATGCTTAAACTGTTATCCAAAGCCATTTAAACACTTTTAAATAAGAAGAATTTGATATTACGTAATAATTTTGTTAAGCTCCAGGCCGCAGCTGGCAATGACGACTATCTTTGGTTTCGCGTGATTTATCCTGTTGGTCAGCTCTTTTGCAGCGAATCCTATAGTCCATTGAAAATCGGAAAGAAAGCTGATCGTATTAAGGAATATTGAATAATTATAATCATCAAGATTACCTCCAAAAACAACCGAGTAGATAGCACCAAGCCTGGCGACGGCTAAAATGGTTATTATAGTCGCTGGTATAAGTGGCATGTAGATGATAACTTTATTGCCTTTACTAACTCCAATATCAGCTAAAGCCCTGGCCAGCAACGAGGTTTTTTCCAACAGCTCATTGTAGGTCACTTTTCTGATAATCGAAATTTGTGGGCTATCATAAATGATGGCTGCTTTCTCACCGTTGCCAAACTCAACGTGACGATCGACAGCATTGTATCAGGCATTCAACTCTCCCACGACGAACCTATGAGTGTGTTTAATTTTTTTTCCTTCTATTTTTTTCGTGTTTGTTGTTTTTTTTTTTTTCGTTTGTTTAGAAAAGCAAGACGGTTAACTAAGAGAATAGATAACGTTACTCACCATTTGGTGAAAGGTTCGTTGGCATTGTCGAGGATATTATTCCACGGTTTGAACCAATTAATCAATTTTCCTATCTCTGCCCAAAATTCTTTGGGATTCTCCAAAGATCTCTCATAAATAGCAGAATGGTTTTTATACGAGCCGAAGTTATTATCTAAACATAGTATAATGATAAGAAATTAGATCGAAGAATAGAATTTCGACGAATTATTGTGATGGTTATTGAGAAAAGTTTCTTATAGATCAAGAAGGATCCTTATGGATCTATATATTTTCAGGAGGATCTTCTTTAATTCGAAATATGCTTGATTAGGATTTTTTGAGCCGTATATGTCATTTTAAAGGGCGTCTTAGACTTCTGTAATTTGTGTTATGTGACAACGGCTTATAAATATTTAAGAGTATCACGTAGAAGGCGCCAACTTACTGACATTTTTTATCTCTCCTCTTGAATAATACATGCCAAACCCGCTGTTACAGAGTTCATAGTAATTTTCTACGCTACCCGCACCCCCTTTTTATGTCTCGCCTACGTGTTCCTTACAGTGTGTCATGAATTACGGTAACTGTCTACGTTTGACTTTAATATAGCGACAACTACGTTGCGTTAGCATGCAACTCGTTGAGTCAGTATGGAATTTGAACAAAATATAGTATTATACTATAACATCCATCTAATTGGAGACTTATGGATTTTCTTTATTTTTCTCTTTCACTTTCTTTTCTTTTATATTTGTTTTTCTTCTCCCATCCTTTCTCCCGTACAAATGTACAAATTCACTCTTAATTGTGAATTATTCTATTAATTCTTATTAAATTATTTATTAATTAAGGTTAAAAGAAAAACCTCGATAAAGTATTTCATTTCGAATATATTCGATAAATGAATTATAGTTTCCACATTGAATATTTTATGATTAATGCTAAGTGTATAGATAATGTAGATACTTAGTTTTCACAAAATGTATAATTAAGACGTCATTACGACGTATATTATGATTTCTTTATTTTCTTTATTATTTCTCAACAATTAAACTCTACTCTATAGAGAATCGAAAGAGCAAAAGGGTTTTTTCACTCACCGTTTTTATCCATTTTGTTCGCGATCTTAGGACTCCAGACTCGCAATCGGAAGTATCCAAGTCCGCAGGTGTCTTAAAATCTAGAAAACGTCGGAATTCGATTGATAGGGAAATTTATGTATTTCCGAGCTACGACGAAATAAAAAATTTCACATGCCGACTTTCTATACAACTAGAACTCGAGGATATTTATAATTGATATATATTCCAATGTAATTTACATATCGTCATTACAATTATTGACTCTATTATATCGAACAAATACCAAAATAGCAAATCAATGGAAAATTTTAACGAGCAAACAAGATCAACGATATGGAATACACCGAGTGATGCGATGAAGGACAACTATATATAGTAATCATTGCTAACGAAGGAGTAATCTTAGAAACAGAAGGAAACTTAGTAATCGAAGGAATAAAACGTACAACGATTACGAACTATTGAATTATTTTAACGATCTTATTTAATTTCCTTTTTAAACAAGGAAAATGGTATCTACTATGAAGTAATAATATTGGAGAATTTTTTATTTATATAATTTATTTTTTATTTATATAACATTATCGAACCATTTTCTTTATTTAAATATATATATATATATTCTATTGAAACATGACTAGACATAATTGTAGATACTAGGCATAATTGCAATTATACAAAATTATTTGAAAGCATTTTAAATGGTCTTAGTTTTCTTATTAAAGTATTATCATTACAGACTAATAGCACGTAGATCGATGTAATCGGACTTACTTCACATAATAAATATTGTCTGTTTTTCCGTGTATTATTATTTTGTTTCTTCTTTTTTTCTTTCTTTCTTCTTTTTTCCTTACTTCTCTACTTTTTTTTCTACTCTATTGCGATCACCTCGCCGCTATTTTTGCGCGTGGCTCCGCCATCGTCCAAGAATTTTCTTCAGAAATATCACTCGCGGAATAGCGCGTCTTCTTACATTTAGAATTTGTTGTGTTTAGTGCGTGATCGTGAATTTTTCTTAGAACGAAGAAAATCGATTTCGAGGAAAGCCGAAATATGGGCTCTTTCACAGGTACGATAATATAAAATTAACGATGAAAACTGTCTGTTGTGTATGGTGTCTGGTATTTTGCTCTCGTTGAATGAATACGATTGAAATTATCATTCAAAATAATATTAGAAATTTGTTCTTTTATCATTCGATTCGCGATTCATTTTCGTTTTTCTTCCTTTTTCCTTGATAAAATTTTATATTTCTCGTTTAAGATTTATTCTTTTTTATGGTTGGAACGTTAATCGAGGACAATTTTCATTGTAAATTTATCTTGGGTCTATATATTTACGGAATTTCATTATGGAAATACGGTAAGGAAAGACACGCACGTATTCGAGTACGATTTTATTGTTCTCGAGAAGCTCATCATCAATCTATTTATTTATTAACTTTCCATTCGATCCCTTCTTCGTGTTTTCTTCGATCCATCGAGTTAGTCCGAATAATTCAAAACGATTCAACGTGATAAAAATAATAAATGAATGAAAAGAACTTTGACACATTGTATATTTTATTTAATTATGTTAAAAGTGTTTGAGCAACGAGCGAATTTCTTTCCTAATTTTGACTTTT
The DNA here is from genome assembly GCF_912470025.1 of Vespa velutina. Classification (NCBI taxonomy): domain Eukaryota; kingdom Metazoa; phylum Arthropoda; class Insecta; order Hymenoptera; family Vespidae; genus Vespa; species Vespa velutina. The sequence goes on from NC_062211.1 coordinate 253,504, forward strand.
TTTTATGTTTAAATATTCCCACGTGTTAAGTTTGACTTTCGAACAAAATACTTGAAAAATCAAAAAGTTGATGAATCATCCGTGTCAATTGTGAGAAAAAACAGATTTTATCAACGTCGAATTTCGGAAGGAAAAAGTAATACGTTCGATTAACCGATAGGAATAACACGTCTCATTACATTTATCTATTTATAACTACGATTGATTTCAATCATCATAAAAATAGAATCGGGAAATAGGATAAATCTTTTTAAATAAAACTTTGGTCACTTTTGATATAATACATATACATACGTATATATCCTCGTTGTCTATTCTTTCTTTCGAAGATATTATTTTACTCTATCATAATGGTTAAGAAATGCATCATTCGTTATTTACAAATTTTTAAATAAAGTAATTTTTAAACGAATTTCTCTCACTCTTTCCCCTTTTTGTGCACTAGTCGATAAAAAATATATACTGCCACACATCGAAATTAAAACTGATTATTGTTTGAAAGACTACAATGAAGCGATTATGTCGAGTCAGCGATCACATGACTACTTTACTTTTTAATCACTCGGTAATTATTATGTTTTTCAATCAACTGTTTCAATTGGAACATTAAAATTACATTGGACGATTGAAAGTATTTAAACAAATATATCAAACGATTTATTTATATTTTCTTCGATCCTCTTCGTTCTTTAAGAGAGGGAAAGAGAGAGTAATAGACACAGAGAAAAAGAGGGAGAGAGGGAGAGAGAGGAAGGAGGAAAAAGAAGGGGCAATGGGCGCAAAGAAAGAAAAACATCCAATTGTGTAAATAATAACGATAGATTAATCGGTTAAAAAAGATGCCATAATTACATATTTACATACATATAAAATACAAATTAGTTCGTTTATTAAATGATTTATTTTCCCAAGAGGATTTTGCGAGTGGCACCGATACTTTGTCCAGATTGGGTGGCACCTTTGTTTGAGCCTGCTTGTAAACCGATTACGGATTCACCGGCACGCAATTGTTCTTCCGTGAATTCACGTTTGCACTCCTCGGATGGTTTCGGACCTAGATAAGGTCCCTTCCATTCTGGATGTTTGTATGTCTAATCGAGAAGAAATTAATTCTTAAACCATTTCGAGAATATGCTATATGTATACAATATAACATACCGTACGACCAAGAGCGAAAAGAGTTGTGATAACTTGGGCTATATCCTTCTTCTCCCAGAGATCGACCGTTTGGAAGACATCAACGTCTGCCACGCCATAATCTTTGAGTGCTTTTTGGAACCTACCAAGAAACAAACTCGATCAGAATTGAATTCGATGGAAGAAAACAAACGTCAAAATAATCGTCAGCTTACACGTTAATATTCTCCATCATCTTGAACTGTCCGCCACTAGTGTTGATCTTTTGAATTGATCCCGGTGAAATCTTGTTCATTAGGTGACAAAGGACCTGACCATCCTTGAGAACATCCTCAAAGACTTCACCAGGTGGGAACTTTTTTCCAAGAACGGACTCGATCCATTCCTGAGCCTCGCGTTCTTGCTCGGGATTACGTTTTCCTGCGATCTACGAACGAGCGAAACAAACCATTATCTTAAAGCTTGTCTCATGGGCACTTCCGATGATTTCCTTTTCTTTTGATTCGATGGACCACCGTGAGATTGTGGAAGGAGAGGAGGAGAGAGAGAAAGAGAGAGAGAGAGAGAGAGAGAAAATGCACATCGATCTAAAAATTCTCTTTCTATTCCGTTTTCCAGCTTGACTTCGGGGCACGTCCTTTAATATTATATTGAAGGATCATCGCAATTTTCACTATTATCCCGATAGATTAACCGAACGATTATTTTCTCTTTCCCTCTTTTTCTCGTTGAATCGAAGAATTACCTTAGCGCGGACTTGACGTTCTAGGGCCATCCTTTCGTGATATTTCTTTTCAGAGGACTGAACTGTCGAGGGAAATCGACGGTCCGTCTTATACCCGCGGTGCTGAACACGCAATACATGATGCAGCCCACGCCTTGAAGAAATCTGTCCAACCGGAGTGGTGCTCTTTTAATATGAGCCCCCGCGAAAGGGAGAAAGAGAGAGAGAGAGAGAGAGACAGAGACAAAAAGAAAGAGCTTCAGTTTCTGATGCTGATGCTACTACTGCTGCTTTCCACGATTTTCAACATTCTAATATTAGACGCTTATTCATTTGCGTAAAGAGTCGATCCAAAGACTTTTCGAAAATCTTTCGAGGCCAAAAGCGTGAGCGTGCGTTGAATCTCTTATTAATAGTAACGCCTGCGCTCGCGCGCACATGGCTGGACGATGCTCATCATGTTAGCGAATTATAATACTAGAACAGATGGTCTTGCGCAAGCCAACATTTCCAGTTTATCGTATATACATACATACATATGCTTTTCCTTTTGATCGATTTGACTGTTATTCTCTTTAATCACATTTTATTATTGATCTTACCAATTTTGTAAGAGAAATAGTTTTGTTCTGTTCCTTGAATCACGAAACATTTTTAAACGATTACAGAGCAGCTTGATTCTTAATAAAATCGAGTGGGTTACGAGTGGGAACGAATGATCAATCATCCATGATAGTACTCTTCCTAACGGAAGAGTGAATTTTCTAACGTTCTAATGGCATTTCTTACAGTTTAGATTTCAATCGTGTAAAGGACGCCCCCAAAAGATGTATTTATACTTCTCCAAATGAATTATTAAAGAATTATTTAATCACCTGGATGAATGAATAATTCGAATGAATCAGTGAATACTTATTTGTTCTGTTCGTAAATTATAATATGTAAATGATTATAATCAATGCTTAATTTCATCTCCGAATTGATATAAATAAATCTATAACTTAAATACATATATACGTATGTAATTGACGTACGATATTACATATGTTACATGTATTTAAATCGATTGTTATTAAACGAGAAATTATTTATCAATGAAATCCCTGACAACTGAATAAAGTTTAAATATAATGTTATATTCTTCGTTACTTGTTATTTTCCATATAAAACAAAATGAAAATAAATAAATTATGCAAATATTTTGTGTACGGTGTATTGCCATATATAAATCGATTCAAGTTCGATCGGAAGGTTAAAACATACGTCGTACCTTTAAGATAAAAAAATGTTGGAGATTTCTCTTTGGATAATTCTTTGATATATGGGTCAGAAGCTATTTTCGACCAAGCCGCCATTGCTGTCGCCATATAACTTTCTCAATGAGAATAAATTCGTCTTGGTCTCTTTAAAAAGTCTCCCTTGATAAAAAAGTTCTAATTGAAGATTTTCGGTCACTCGATGATGATCACTCACGTAATCTTTATTAAATTTAATAAAAATATAAGAAATGTAAGAAATGTATTTTCTAATCATAATGTTATTCCGAGAATGGTAATATTACGAAAGGATGATTCTCAGCATTTTATCTATCGTATATATGAAACAAATAGGGATAATATTTTATAATTTTGATTTTATTTTTCTTTCTTTTCTTTTTTTTTCTTCCTTTTTTTTTTTTTTTTTTTTTTTTTTTTTTTAAATATAAACATTATTCATCTTCATTCCTCGAAAGACTCGTCGAAAGATATGCGTTATATTACAATTTCTCTTGATATCGGCGACCTCGCGCCGATAACGGATTAAATTTTTAATCATAAAAGAACAAATCTATGATGCTACGAGCCGTATAAAGAAATTTTGTCATTGTTAATGTTATTATACGAGACATTATTTACCAATGAAATCCCTGGCCACTGAGTAAAGTTTAAATATAAGCGCAAGTCGCGTCATTTCTACTACCGCGCGCACACGACAGCTGCGCGATCTTAAATTTTAATACACGAGAATTTCTCAAACTCGAGAATTATTTTGTCACATTTCAAAAAAGAATTTTAACGATCACTTTAATTTTCTATTTAATAATATATATATATATATATATATATATCATAATCCATCTCTTAAACATTTTTTACGCGCTACGATAAATTCCAAAATGTTCAACGTTTTTTTGCTAGTTAAGCTACTTAATCATAGTTAACTACGATTTTGACCGTGTGCACTCGTGAATTACTTGTTTATTATATGACTCATCCCAAAATTCGACTATTCCTGAAGCTTGAGAAAAACAAACAAACAAAAAATTGCGATAAAATGGAATAATGAGATAGAATAGCAAGATCTAAAATATTGAATGACCCTATTTACAATTTTTTATATAAAGTATGTAGAAGGAAAAAATATATGTATGTATTTTATAAATTTGCTTCTTAATTTATTTCGGCATCTTTAGTAAATACAATGAAAATCTTATTGAACAATTATAAAACGAATATATATATATATATATATATATATATATATATATATATATATATATATATATATAAGGCGATATAATATTCGTTTTATAATTATATCTTATATATATATTCGTATATATATCTTATATATATCTTTTATGTGGTGTCTATGGGTATTCAAAAAATATGGGACTTATACTACATATTACTAAGATCAAATGGATGAAAAAAATTCATATAAATTTATGTTTATATGAAGATTCTTTATTGAAAAGATATATACTTTTAAATATATTTGTCCCCATAATTATGAAAGTGGTCTAAGTCATATATTTCTTATTTCGAGATATTTAATGAATTGCGTTTGAACGAATTAAAAAATATTTTTATATTATGTGACATTTTAATTTATAATTTTCTTAGTCTTGATTAATGGAAATTTACTATGAATATGAAATTTTGTATGAATTTCATACGAAAATGTTGTTTTTAAAACATATATTTTTTGTTTCGAGATATTTAATGAATTGCGTTTGAATGAATTAAAAAATACTTTTATATTATGTAACATTTTAATTTACAATTTTCTTAGTCTTGATTAATGGAAATTTACTATGAATATGAAATTTTGTATGAATTTCATACGAAAATGTTGTTTTTAAAGCATATATTTTTTGTTTCGAGATATTTAATGAATTGCGTTTGAACGAATTGAAAAATATTTTTATATTATGTGACATTTTAATTTATAATTTTCTTAGTCTTGATTAATGGAAATTTATTATGAATATGAAATTTTGTATGAATTTCATACGAAAATGTTGTTTTTAAAGCTCTAATTGACTTAGACCATTTCCAAAATTAATTGAATGTTCTATAAATGACTTAAAGCAATAAAGAACTATGAGTTTTATTTGAAACAATAACTTTAATGAAATAATTTATGAACATTTATTAATTATTTTTAAAAAGTAATCCATTTTCATCATTTATATAATAAGTATAATAAATATAATAAATATAATAAATAATATTTTTTTTTTCAAATTATGGAAACCCAAGTTGTATACATACATATTTCGCTTATAATAGGCTAACGAAACAGACAGTTTAGGGTACGGAAGTGCTTTTTGCAAATCAAATGAGAGGGTCACGCCCCATTTTCATGTTATGTTTATATGTAAATTCTTCTAACTTTTGACTTAGATCACTTTCATAATTAACACTAAATGAATTCCGTATAACGTTGAAATTACATCCACTCTCTAAAGGTTCATTTTTGACGATATCGTAAAAATTACATTAAATACATATAGTATAAAATAATGTGAATGTGAAATAAGTGATAAACTCATTTTTTTGAAATTTTGACTTAGACCACTTTCATAATTATGATTCATTTCCATTCGTCGAATTAATGATTGCCAAATTCTTTCTTCCTTTTTTTTTCTTCTCCTCTGGACTTTTAATTATATTTACGAAAAAGTTGGTTTATAAAAATACGATAGAGACAGAAAATGAACTTTGGAAATGTATTCAAAATGCATTTACTATTATTTCCAATACAGTTGAAAGATTAGAAAGAGTTTGGCAATTACTAATTCATTAAATGGGAACTTGCAATCTTGTAGAAAGAGGAATTTGTAGAATGAGAAATTTTCGAACATTTCTTATAAATACTACAATAAATCATAAATATCTTTAAAAGCATATATCTTTTTCATGAACCATTTTCGGACATATGTTTATATGAACTTTTTTTATCTAATTGGCCTCAGTAATATACTCGTATAGTAATAAGTTTGGCTCCATAATTTTTGGACACTCTGTATATATATATACAGAGTGTCCAAAACATATATATATATACATAATTCGTATAAATTTTTTCGTATTCTAAACATATTTATATAAGAAAAGTATCGATTAGTATCGATTTCAAGTAATAAGTATTGCATTATTTTCTTTCTTTTGCTTTATTCATTCCTTGCTGTATCATCGTTAAGTAAATAGATTTTATCGTATTGGCTATCGTACTGTTTAAGCTATTCTAATCGTAAACGGTTTGTATGCGAATAAGTATTCGTATGTATTTACCTGATGAGAAATTCATAAATCGAGTTTCTTGAAATAGCCAAGCTATTTTAATTTTTTTTGAATGCATTTATGCGATACATTGAGCTTCTCTGTAATCTCACGTGTTGTCTTATCTGAACCGATAATGGCCTTGATATGGGTCTCATCAACTTCAACTGAACGGTCAGATCATTGCGCATTTTTCAGTAAAAAATCACCAGAACGAAATTTGGCAAACAAATTTTGATACTGCTTTTCTTTCAGGACTTCATTCCCATATGAAGCACATAATTTCTTATATGCTTGCGATACGTTTTTGCCTTTACGAAAATAATACAATAAAATATGTCTGAAATGCGCGTCTTGTTCTTCCATTTTTAAATTGGGATAAAAATGAAACTAAATAATAACTAATCGATATAACTTTTTTGCTAAATTAAAGGCGGAAGTTCAAACAACAAGAAAAAAATATAGTTTAGGTGGACAAAAGAATGTGCTAAGACCATCTATTGATAAAATCCGCAATCACTTAGTTACCAACACATATACAATTGTTTTATTAGACATATATATAATTTTTTTTTTTAAGTCGCCAGTGATAAGTGATAAGCAACCGTCTATTTTCGAGTATATCGAATCAATTTTGAAAAATGTCAATTCGTTAATTATAATTCTTATAATTAAATTCTTATAATAAAAACGAGACTTCGTTGCAAAGCATTCCAGATTATTGATTCGGAAACCGCTGATTTGAATTCCACTGTTTGCACTATTTTGTTTTCTTTTTTTTTTTCTTTTTTTCTTTTTTTTTTCTTTTTTTTTTCTTTTTTTCTTTTTTTTTTCTTTTTTTCTTTTTTCTTCTCTTTCTTATTCATTTCAATATATAAATTAAACGTAAAAGTAATATATCGTTTTATTTACAATCGAATTGTTATTCTGTTTTATATTTTATATTATAAAATCTTTTGTATATGTAAAATCTTTTACGCCAGTTGAAATATCGCACGAGTTAGAACGATAAACGATGCAGAGAAATATCTGTGATATGAGTCATCGCTCCCAAACAAGTCTCCATATAACTCCACGTTATATAAACATTTTCTAAAGTTTATGACGGGATTTCTTTTTTCATCATTTAAAAAAAATCTATCGATTATCTTAAATTCGGATAAAGGAAAAAGAAAATAATTATCGATTTGAATCATAGAAATACGTGAAAATTTGGATTTTTGATAATGAAGAAGAAAAAGGAAAGTGAATTGAACAAAGAAATGGGCGGATAATGGACAATCGTATTGAAAAGTAGAGAGAACGAATAAGAGAGATAAATATATAGAGAGAAATGCGTATATACATTGTAAGCAAATAAGAAATAATTGAATAGCATTGTAGACAAATAAAGAAATAATAGATAATGAAAGTATAAGAGAGATAAACATAGAACATTTATTTTTTCCTCTATCTTTCAGAGAGCTCCGAGATAAAAAGGTTAACAAAAACGGGATTCTAATCATTCGTTCTCTTAACGATCAGTTATTCCCCCTCTCTCTCTCTCTCTCTCTCACTTTCTCTTTTTCTCTCCCTTCCTCTCATGCTGACCATTTAAGGCACAATGCCATTTCATTCAATTGACTTTTATATTCGTATAATTGACTTTCAGTATACGTTGACTCGTTGACCTGTAAGTACAGAAACGCAAGAACACGAGAAAAACATGTGTCTCCAGAAGAACGTTTCTCTTGCGTGCAACTTTTAATCCAAATAGAAAGTTAAGTCGAAGGTGAAAAACGTGGAATGCATGGACGAGTTCGTTAACAGCATTCATTTTATTATAAATGACGTTATAATTAAAAGTGTTGTAATTGATAAGAAGTTATGATAAGAAGTGATTAGACAAGCGAATACGTACGTATCTAATATTGAAAGTGGGACATGTTTAAGTTGAGAAAGTAACGGAATTTCAACAATCTTTTAAATCCAACCAAATGTGCTTGTTGCATAAAAGCGTGCGCGCGTACGTGTGTATGCACGTATATATATGTGTGTATATGTGTGTACGCATGCAAGAGAAAGAAAGAGAGAAAGTTTTTGCTAAATTCATTTTCTAACTAAATACTTTTCTTAAATATGGTAATTTTTAATCATTAAATGATAATTATCGCAATTATCAAAGATTAATTGTAATTGCCCTTATTTAGAATAAGAAAAAATTTCTTTTTCTTTTGTAGATATTATATAAAATGAACCATGAACTGTGAACCATGAAATGTATTTACATTTTTTTGGATCCTAAATAATTTTATTTAGGATAATTTTATGGATCCTAAACTCTTTTCTCGTGCTTGGATTCGTATATTCGATAAACAATGAAATTTTAAATAAATTCTGGACCGTTGCCGATCAATTCAAATAATAACTTTTTTTAATATCAAAATACGCGATAGTTGTTGCTGATAAAAGTGTTGAAATTTCGTTGCGTCGATATTATGTTAATATTTGGTACAAAGTTTTATCACGATTTTGTTTTATTGTTTGATAAAGAGATAAAAGATGCATATGTGTGTGTGTGTGTGTGTGTGTGTGTATACATGTAAATAAACCTGTAATATATTCAGTACAAACGAGAACAAACGAGCCTGTTAAGAAGAGATGGATGCGAAACGCAACGATGATGATAAAGTATATCAAATAGACAACGATCATGAGATTGTCGATCCAATGATGGATCATTCTCAAAATCCAAATGAAAGCCAGGACTCTTGGTTGAAACGTAATGCACCATGTTTTTATATAGAATTCGAGAATTTGTCTTACAGTGTGCCTATCGGTAAAGGTAAGTCTGAAAATGTGCAGTTTACAAAAAGAAAAGAAAGAAATAAGAAAACAAATCGATGGTCTTATAATAATTTATAAAAAAAATTATTTCACTTAGTTAATTATTAGTTAATTATTGGAAATTAACAAAAATAAAAATTTACAAATATCGTAGAGTTTCTCTTTCGAATCACTTTTATAATCATTTTTATCATCTCTTATTGTGCTGTTTAATTGGTATTTTCATTATAATGTGATTTACCAAGTGTAGTCGAACTAATCATCGTACTTATTTTAATATTGTTCGAAATAAAAAAATCTCTATTTTACATTATTATTGATATTTTTTTTATTTCAACGTCATAAACTGATTTGTTTTTTTACTTTTATTTTGCTTTCGTAGTAATGAAAAAGTGAACTCAGGCTGTTTAATTGGTATTTTTATTATAATGATTTACCAGGTGCGGTCGAACTAATCATCATCCTTATTTTAATATCGTTCGAAATAAAAAAATCTCTATTTTACATTATTATCGAGATTTTTTTTATTTCAACGTCATAAACTGACTTGTTCTTCTACTTTTATTTTGCTTTCGTAGTAATGAAAAAGTGAACTCAGGCGCGCATGTGCTGAATGCAAAGATCAAAGCTAATTCACTGTTGCATATACATGAAATGTGAGAATGACGGAAAATTAGATAGAATCAACGAGAAAAGATCGCTTCTATGCGAACAACTGCGCCTTCGTTTCGATTATCGCGTTTAGCATATGTCTGAATCATACTTCAACTATTTTTACTCTTATTGTTAGAAGAATTCAATGAATATCATTTGCACGGTCATTCTTTAAATTTGATTTATTTGCAAAGCTTCACTATAATATTATTCCAATGATTATTCGATCTACGGGAATATTTATTATAAAAAGAAAATCACACATTAAAATTTCATAGAATAATACGAACGTATTACGTGATACAAATATATTATGAAAAGTTTAAATCAATCGGATTATCTCGTTATCTTCTCTTGCAGAAAAACAGAAGAAGATATTGCAAAATGCAACAGGATGTTTCGAGCCAGGGAAATTGACGGCCGTAGTTGGTCCATCTGGTGCAGGCAAATCGACTTTGTTGAGTATAATATCTGGCGTTAAATCATCTAACGTGAAAGGATCTATTAAGATAAACAATCGCGAAAAGATAGATAGGAATATATACCGAAAACAAATTTGTTACATACCGCAAGAGTTCATGTTGCATCCTTTATTAACCACGAAAGAAACTCTCTACATTGCGGCGCGTCTTAAATTGGGTCGAGGATATTCAACAATAAAGTCACACTTTATCGTAAGTGAGGAAGAAAGAGAGAGAGAGAGAGAGAGAGAGAGAGAGAGAGAGAGAGAGAGATGTGAAAAATTCGCGTGGATAGAAAAAGAATTTGAACGAATACATGCTGCTTCTTATTATTTCTCCTTTTTTTCGACAATCATTTCGATGATTTTTCACTTTTAAATCATAATGAATAACGGGCAATAATCTATTGATAGGTCAATAATATCGCCAAGAGTCTCGGATTGATGAATTGCCTTAATACGACAGCTGGTAAATTGAGTGGCGGTGAAAAAAAAAGACTCTTGATCGGTGTGGAGATTGTAACAAAACCAACTGTTTTACTTTTGGACGAACCCACAAGCGGACTCGACAGTGTATCCTCTAATCAGGTTAATGTTGTTATTTGATAATGAGTCAACTTCCTTCAAATTTTAATTTAATTCCAGCTCAAGTTATATTGTATAGGTCATCAACCTATTACATTCGATGTCAAAATCAGGATGTACAGTAGCTTGTGCGGTTCATCAACCCAGTAGTCAAATGATCTCTGAATTCGATAACATAATAGTTATCGATCAAGGTAGAACTTTATATTGCGGTCCACGCGAAAACGTATTGGACAGTTTCAAGGAAGCTGGATATATTTCTCCGCATTTTTATAATGTCGTCGAATTCGGTATTTATTTATAATTTCATTTGTTGCTAATAAGTTTGTAATATATCGTAAAAAGAATATAATCGTGACGAATATTTAAGCACGAAAATACAGATAAAGATCTTTTCGATTTTAGTACTCGAGGTGGTGACTAATCAATGTGACGATAATTTGAAGAATCTAGCCAAAATGAATTCGATCAAGTATGTTCAGTGGAGGTCGCAATGCGAGTATTATAAAAATGGTAGGTATAGGATATATATATATATATATATATATATATATATATATATGT
>NC_062211.1:272500-280000 GCF_912470025.1 Vespa velutina
ACCTTTACCACCAAGCCCCAAGTATATTATCGCCAGGATTCCAAAAAATGAAGCAAGTACTACCACCAGTATCACCGAAACCATATTTTGATTGTTCCGTGATTCTTCCTTATTAGAGGTAGACTTGAATGTTTTACCAATAGTATTGCGAGATCTATCAGTAGTTGTAACAACGGGTCTTGAATTGAAGAAAAATTGTCTATGTCAAAATATCGTTACATAATTGTATTTGATATGTTTCTACATACCTCGAAGTTGAAGTAGTGTACAAAGATCTTAATGAGGAGAAATGACCATTAGAATCTTTCTCTCTAGTTTCTGGTACAACGGACGATGTGTGTCGTATCGTAGGACCTATAAATGAAAATTAATTTTGGAAAATTAATTCGTTTGAACAATCAATAATTGATTAAATCAATTTAACAATTTACTGCTTATCGTAGATAAAGACGACGTAGAAGGATCCAATGATGTTCTTGAACTGAGCCTTCTTGTAAATTCTGATAAAAATGGAGTCTCATAATTAGAAAGCAAATCTCTTGTATCTCTTCCAGTTGCATCTTCTTTAGTTGATGGCATAAATGTAGTATAACTTTTAAAAGCAGGCTCAACATATTTATTATCTTTAAGAGTATGTACCGGTCTTGACATTGATTCATATGATTTTGTAGATTGATCATCGCCAATCATATGTTCGGTATGCGGTTTAGAAACGTATAGTTTTTCAACATTAGTCAAATATCTAGACTGCGAGTACGTCGACCTAGTATCTTCTCTAACATCTGAATCTGAACCAGTTTCTAAGCCATCCGATAGATTAGCCGAGTTATAAATTTTTGTATGTTTCTTTTGTATATTTGTAATAGTACGATTGGTAAACGTTGGACCAGCAACCGACTCAGGTATAATATTATCAACTATTTCTACATTAGGATCTTTGATCAAACTTTTAGATTCGGAAGATACAGGTACTGCGGAAGATGGCGGTGGCATAGGATTGGCCAAAGTCTGACGACGCGTACTCGAACCTGATTTCTTTCTTTTAACCACAGTCGAGGCCGTATCCTCGTCGGTTTCGTCGCTGCTATATCTGTAAATGATTATAAATTATTAGAAAATATCTTTATAAAGAAATTGTGAAAATCAAGTTCATTAAACGTAATAAAGATAAATAGGAAAGTATTAACTATAAGTTATACCTGGCAGCTAATGAATGACGCGTTGCAGCGAGACCTCGGGTTTCTATAAGATTCTTTAATTTTTTAACAAGTATTTTTCTGGTTGTCTGTGTTACAGGGCCTACCGGGTATCCATATTCCATAAGCTTACTACGTAATTCTGCATCACTGAGACTATCTACCGACATTTTGTTTACCAAAACCATACTGAAATATTTAAACAGTTCGATCCGCACGTATTAAACTGGCGCATAAAATTTACGCACGATGAATTAAAAAGACGAAGAGATTAATTCGAGACTGTCAATAATTTCTCTTTATTTCACTATTTTCCTTTGACCTATGTATCATGCACACGTGCAACTTCTTTTAACTTTTTTTTTTTTGGCAATCTCATAAAACTAGGCTATTCAGGAAAGATTTCTCTCATATACCACTTTCAGAAAACAATCCACTCGTGAACTAAAACATGGCGCAATTTTCTAACGGCCATAGTTTTGTACGCATTAACCGATACGGCGTTCCATACGAATTCTTTGAGTTCGTATCTTATTGGTCAGTTCGTTCGAAAATATAGATAGCTTTTATTCCATTACGTAGTTTCGTTTGTAAGACGCCAGAGTGCGCTTTTAACGAACATTCGTCATTCTTAATTCCTATCTATGTTCATCTTTGTCTTTCATGCCGAATTTAGACCAACGCCACTTTAAGAAGATAATTCGAGTAGACGAGCACGGAGAACGAATAATTTATTCGAAAAGATATTAGAAAATTATTATTCTTTAGAATGATTACCCGACAACTGATCAGAAGATTCACGACAAGCGCCGTACGAAGATCGGATCACGAGGGTGATGGTATACCCGGTCACGTAAGTATACTCTCACTTTAATCGATATCTTCGTTCTTTACGATCTAATATAATTCTTTTTCTTTCTCTTTTTACACAGAATTTACCGTTCCCGATAAAAAACAAGCTCTTGTTGACCATGATATTTTGCGCCTTTTTTGGAAGTGGCTTCTCATTACCCTTCATATCTGTTCGTTATAATATGCTGAAATAAATTATGTAAGCTGTTTCAACGAATACAGTGATATTTGTCAATTAGATTTACTTGAAATGTCTACTTGAACATTTTACATTCTTATACATTTATTCATGCCTTTATCTGCGTCGAATAATATCTAAATATTTAAAATATTTTAATCATACCGTTGAATGAATTTGACGTATAGTCGAATAAACTTGTTGAGTTTTTGAAATATTATTGTCAGGAATTATAGAAATATAAGCAGCAAAATTATATCATGGCATTTTATAATCTATAATATTTTTCTCTTTCAGATTTTATTAATACTTAGTAAAGTTAAATGCGCATCAATGGTCTACAAACTTAGAAATGAATATCTGTAGTGTTATATGCTAATTATTTATTCGAATCTATTGTACATTATATGTACATTTAACAAGGCAATATTAAATCATGTTATTATGTAATATTAAGTTATCGTAAATATATTCTAGTAAAATTTATACTTGTATCCTTATTATACATGATAATTTTTTTATATAATAATTTTTGCGTTACATAATATATTTACCGACGGAGACATTCTGGTTCCTGCATTTAACCGCAGTGGCGCTCGTAGTCCTAGTAAAATCGACTAAGTATCTTAAAATCGAAAATAACTTTATTTCGAGTGAAGTTTTAATTATTGCAAAAAAAAAAATTATAATAATAATGAGTTTAATTAATGGATTAAGATCTTACGTTAAGATGACGTTCGTTCGTTCGTATCACGAAGAATTATGGATTATTGACTCGCGTAGTCGTCGCCATTTTTTGTCAATTACGATTAATTTCTCCGCGTTTTTTTTTTTTTCTATTTTTTTGTTTCTTTTTTTTTTTTTTTTTTGGAAAGATTGAAACTGCTTTTTAATTTTAAAAGCGAACGATTGTGCGAATGATTGTGTCGAATTGTGTACTGGCGTACGAAAAACAAACAAAAGCATCCAATTGAATTTGATTCAATGGCGCATTCATTCCCCTTTTGTGTTACCGACGAATGAAAAGGCAACTTGTATTGGAGGCGTACATCGGTCCTGAGTAAACTAACGCTAGATAACGTACGAGCCTCTCCCGAAAGTCAATCATACTCATGCAACATGTGTGCTCACACGAAATCAAACAATGTACGCCATTGTATGATATTTTCTCTTTGATTCGTATGTTTTCTTTTCTTTTTTTTTCTTTTTTTTTTGTTGTGTATCGTTTTATTCTAACTCATTATACGATTGTTAATTCTATTTGATATAAAATTGAAAAGAAATGGAGAATCATAAAATCGGAAAAAAAAAATTCAAAAAAAGAATGAAAAAGGACAATTTTTCTCTTCGTTTCAATGGACGACGCCAAACAAAACGATAACGTTCATTTACGCGCTAAAGAGAGAAGAAGAGGAGAAAAAGAGAAAGATAAAGAAAAAGAAAAAGAAAAAGAAAAATAAAAGTCGCTGGAAAAAGATGGCGCATTCGTTTAATTACGAGAGAAAAATACTGTTGAAATATTGAGATAAATTGATTCGTCGTTGATTGGATCTAATTAAGCAAAGATATAAAAATTTTTCATTTATATTTAATTCGATATATATTTTCGTTCATTAAGGGATTGTAATCGTAGGGAAATTATTTGTTATCTTTTTTTTTTTAATAATATCTTTTTGAATAATCGAAATTAATCAGTAAAACTTACCAGGAGAATTTTTCCAAGGATTCAGCGCGAAAAAATCGGTGGTTAGTTATTACGCACTCTGTGCTTATGTACGTCATTGTCGTGTCCGTACTTGGACCACTTTTACCGACACTCCATTCATCTTTTACGTGACTATCCGAGCGAAGAAAACCGCGTACGAGTCGAAGAGGTGAACACTTAGAACGCTTGGATGTTGAGAGAAGAGGTAGAGTAGGGTGGTACTACCAGAGGTTCTTTAGTATCACGAACGTCAACCACTCGAGGATATTTTTTTCTTTTTCTCTTATTCTTTCTCTTTCTCTCTCTCTCTCTCTCTCTCTCTCTCTCTCTCTCGTCTAATTGGGGTAACAACAGACTCATTAGTCTTACGGTCGAGAAGACGAGAGAAGCTCGTTTAACGTCGAGTGTGGTGGTTCGTGAAATCTTTGCATAACGAGCCTCTCTCTCTTTCTCTCTCTCTTTCTTTCTTTCTTTCTTTTTCTCTCTCTCTCTTCCTCTCTCCCCACCCCCCCTCTCTCTCTCTCTCTCTCTCTATGTCTTTCTCTTTCGTTATTCTTCATGAGAAAGAGTAGGCGGATAAAGAAGAAGAGAAAGAAGTTAGTTAATGGACAGTGCGAGAGAAAACGTTAATGGCGACACGGACGGAAACGTGCAAAGATGTCGAAAACCACCGAGTAGTCGACGCTTGTTGTTTTTCTAGTTCTCATTTCTAGTTCTCCTTCTAAACTTCCACGTTCGTTGTTTCTCGTTTGGAATTCAAGAGAGGTGGATAAAAGACGTAATATATTTTTTATTCAGATAATAATGTTCCATAAAACATTGTTTATATATATATATATATATATATATGTGTGTGTATATATATATATATTTATTTATTTATATGTAGGACTATGAACAAATATCTTTTTCTTCGGCTAGGATCCTAGTCTTGTAACTTAACTTATGATAAATCTTTGCCTTTCCCCCATTTCGTTTTTTCTCTTCTCTCTTGTTATTATTTATTTCTCGTGTGTTTTAAATTGCAATTTGTTTTTCGTTATGGGGAAAAAACAAAAACGCAAGAAAAAAAAAAAAGAAAAAAAAAAAAAAAAAAGAAAAGAAAAAGAGAAAGAAAAACGGACGAAGCTTAAACGGGTCTCTCGTTGCATCTCGTTTTACGTTAAACATTCGAACGAATTGCAGCGTTGCTTCTTCGGTATTTCTTTTCTTTTACGATTATAACTATATAGTCGATTTGGTGGATATGGATCAACTAATAACTCAGGGTTCTCGATAATATCGAGCAAATAACGCAGCTTAACGACTACACAATTGATAAGGACGCGGTACATACATATATGTAACTCACTTTTATTTTCATACCAAATATAATTTTCTATGTTTCTGGTTTCTCTTCTTTTCTTTCCTATTTTCTTTCTTTCTTTCTTTCTTTCTTTTTTCTTTCTGTCCTTTTTTTTTTCTTTCTTTTTTTTTTTTTTTTTTAAATGTTTCATTTATTCCTTTATTCTTCTTTGTCCCCTTTTTTTTTTTTTTTTTTTTTTAATCGTATCTCTTATGGACACACTTTGGATTATTTCCCACGAAGCGAACTGCTTCGGAAAATGAAAGAGCAAGAATGAAAAAAGGCATTACGTTCATAAAACATAATTCCGTACATTCATTTTTCTTCTTCTCTTTTTCTATTTCTTTTTCTATTACTTTTTGTTCACGAAAGTTCTTCGCTACGATGAAAAATTAAGGATAGAAGAAAAATCAATGGAATTTTTCTATTCCATCATTGATCGCACGTGTAGAGTAATTAATTAAAGACTTTCCTTTTTTCTTTCTTTTTTTTCTTTTTTTTTTTTTTTTATTCTCTTCTTTTTTTTTTTTTCTGTCGCCCTTGGAAACGAATCGCTGGATTGTCACTCGGTTAATACGATCGTTTGTGTAAAGTTTCCAAACTCTGCTCTACGATAATGCGATTCACAGGCGAGATGAACGAAAAGAAGAAAGAAAAAGGAAAAAGAAGAAAATTAGCGAAGGCAAGGGTTAAATCAAACGACGCTTTTTCTATCTCTCCCTCTCTCTCTATCTCTCTCTCTCTTTCTCTCTCATCTTCTTAATGGAAGAAAATTGGATTCATACATCATCAAAAATACATATTGAACGTCTTAACAATTATTGCACGCTAATTCTTCGTTTTTCGAAAAACTTTAATATGTTTTTTGAATTTCATTTCTCTCTCTCTCTCTCTCTCTCTCCCTCCCCCCCCCCCTTTTTTTTTACTTTTCTTTCTTTCTTTGCGGCGTGTTGCATACGTGTGTGGGTAATATGTATACGTGCATGTATACGTCATCGTGTGAGCGCTACAAAAGGAAGGTCATATAATAAGATTGGAGGAGGAGCCTTGCGAATCATGAAACGAACATTTTTCACGATCAATCCCCGCTTTTATGTTCGACTAATAATTTTAAATTTAAAATACCTTACTCGATAAATGATATAGGTCGATTCCATGCCATAACGGTACATGTCGACATATTTTATGTATTTATGTATTTGAAAAAAAAAAAAAAAGAAAAGAAAGGGAAAAAAAAAAGAAAATAAAAAAACACTTAATTAAAGGCGAAACAACTTTTGCGAACGTCCAAAGGATTCTTTATACGTGCGGATAAAATATTCCTTATTTCCGTAATCGTACTCTCAATAAGACAATAGATCACTGACCTTTATCTCTTCGTTTTTCTCTTTCTCTCGCTTTCTCGCGATTTTTTTAATGACTTTTTTTTTTTCTTCATTTTTTTCCTCCTTTTTTTTTTCTTTTTTTTTTTTTTTCTTTTTCTTCTTTTTTCTTTTTAAGCACTAACTTAAATTACAAGCGTATATTTACAACTCTCTAAGAGGTAATTAATCTTCCTTTCTCTCTTTTCGTTTGGTATTTTTTTCTTTTTTTTTTTCTTTTGTTTTTTTTTTTGTTTTTTTTTTTTTCATTTTTTTTTTTTTTTTTTACTTTTTTCCCATCATCACCGTTTTGCAAGTGTGTATGTATGTAAAGTAACGCAAAAAATATTCTTTATTTACATCGCATCACCGTGCTCGTGTCATCCCCTCTTTCGCTTTCCTCTCTCTCTCTTTCTCTCTCTCTCTCTCTCTCTCTCTCTCTCTCTCTCTCTCTCTCTCTCTCTCTCTCTCTCTCTCTCTCTTTCTGTACCTTGTGTATTCAGAAGAAACCTTTATCTATAAATCCTTCGTAGAGTCTACCACGTACGGACGGTCTGATTACCTCTATATATATGTTCTACTTCTAAAATGATTTTCTAACAACTAAATTCGCATTAAAGAACGAAAGGGGGAGAAAAGAAAAGTTAAGAGCATTATTTTTTCATTCGTTTCATTTACAGACTTGCTACCCGCTACGTGAAACGGATCGGGGGATTCGAAAAGAGATTCAAAGAAATAAAATCGTTTCGTTTTATCTTCGTTATTTTTTTTTTTTTTTTCGCATTTCGAAACTCGTAACATTCATTATCATTTCGATTTCGATTCGCGCATTGTCTAAAGTAAAAATATTTTATAGACTTATC
>NC_062211.1:285000-325000 GCF_912470025.1 Vespa velutina
GAGAAAGAGTTCCTCTTGCATGCTTGTCCATCTCGATAAAATCCGCTGCTGGCCGACTACTTAAGCTTTTTTCAAAATCGCGTAAATCGCTATGGGTTTCTTCCAGCTCGAAGAACCAGAGAAGATTTTACCTTGTTTTTACTCTACTCTTCAGTACCTACTCTTGGTTTTCCAGTTCTTTTTTTTTTTTTTTTTTCTTTTTACTAACGTCATCCATTTTTTTGTGAACTCTCTATCTTCTAATTTTCTCAATTAATTTATTACGATCATAGATGCGATCAAGTTCAAGCTATTATTATTGTTATTGTTTGTTATAGATATTATTCGCATAAATAAGATGCAGTTCATTGTTTGTGAAATAAGATTAGGTTTAAACGCTTGTTTATACTTGATCCCATTTCTAATTCAAACGAAGACAGACAGAGAGAGAGAGAGAAAGAGAGAGAGAGAGAGAGAGAGAGAGAGAGGGAGAAAGAGAGAGGAGGGGAGAGGAGAGAAGAGAGAGAGTAAATTACTTGAAAGTCCTGAGGCGAAGGCGACGATTCCTTGGCGTGCTGGCTCGGACTTTGCGGTGGACTTTGCGTTGATCTTGGACTCTGTGGCCGTGTACCAAGTTCGTAGATGTTTATCATATGAGCAGCTTGAGCGTGAACCATCAATTCCCATGCCGTTGGAAAGGACACCTTGCAAAGCACACAGAGCAGTGCCGTCGTAGAGTCTCCTGTTCGTGAAAGTAACAAACGGTCTTGGTCAGCTATCTCATCAGACTTCTCGACTACTACGAGCTTACGTACATATGCAAGCTGGAGTTATGTCAAATTTCCATTTTCATTTCATCGTATAAAGTTACTCCTTAATCAAAGAAATTTTTTCTAACAAATTTAAAAATTTTATCCTTTCGAGGGACTTGTTATAATTTTTTTCTTTCTTTCTTTCTTTTTCTTTCTTCTTTTTTTTCTTTTTTCTTTTTCCTTTTTTTTCTTTTTTTTTCCCCCTTTTTCTTTTTTTGCGAACGTACGCGACTTGGGTCGAGAGATCTGCGTATAATGTATTTCATTCAATATTCTTTTTTTTTTTTTTTTTATATATTTCTATCATTATGAAAATTTCATTTTCAAGTTGAATGACAAAATGGAAATTTCAAGTATGCTAAATTGCAATACATGTTGGAGCGAACGTAACTGGAACTACTTTGATTTTTTCTTTTTTTTTTTTTTTTGTGAATATTCGAATATACGAAACATATTTGAAAATATATATCAAATTCCGTTTGTAAAACTAAAAAAAGAATAATAATATACGTTTGAAAGTTTTTCGTTAAAAATTAATATCTTTTACAGAGATATCAATAAGTGGTTCCATTTAAGTAAGTGGATCATTCTATATGTATGTATCTATACAATACGCAGACACAGCTGGTGCGTTATGTCCGTCATCAGATAAAAGGATTTTGGGAACAACGTGTTTATATGAAAAAGGGTTGAAGAAAATTCTATTTCCCGAATGATATCAATTCGTTCACACATATTATTTCCTTTCTCTTTTTTTTTTTTTTTTATATCTAACGTCTATACTCTGTGTGGTTCGAATTTTATCGTGAAACGTAATAAGACGATATTGATCGAGGAGAGATAAAAATGGACAAATGAATATGAACATTGTAGAAGGAAGAAGACGCGTTACGATCATTTTACTTTGAGCTCTTCCGAATTTTTCCTTCTGCCTTCTGACAGTTCACTGACAAAGAGACAGTGAAAAACTACCGTGAGGACAACGTTCAACGTCTTTCTCGAACGTATCCAAGATAACATTTTTAAAATGAATGATATATATATATATATATATATATGTATATATGTGTATATATATGTATATATATGTATATGTAGTTGGAAAGAATTAAAAATATTTCACAAAAGTGGAATTTAAAATTGTTCGTTAAAAAAGACTAATAAAGCTGGAAACGATTCGATAATACGCTTTGATTTATTTTCGAATCTTTTTACTTTATAATGTGATAAAAAAAAAGAAGAAGAAGAAGATGAAGAAGAAGAAGATGAAGAAGAAGAAGATGAAAAAGAAGAGGAAGAGAAAGAGGAGGAGAAAGAGGGGGGGAGGAGAAGGAGAAAGAAAAATTTCTATGTCTCTTTAAAGGATTTTTCTTATATAATGACAACTGAACGAGGACAAACATGGATTTTCTTTTTATGGCTTTTCTATTTAATATAATAAGCGAAAAGCCGACTAGAAACATTTGTCAAACAAAGGAGCAAAAGACTGTAAAGATATTTCGATCCCTTTGTTTGGATTTTATTTCAAAAGAGATTATTTATCTGTGCGTATTTCTAATGTGACATACGAAAGAAGAAGATGAAGAAGAATTTGTCTTTATTTTATGATGATTGAAAAAGGATGAAGAACATGAATTTTTTATCCTTTTTCTTTTTTTTTTTTTTTATTTATCTTTAATAATAAACGAAAAGTTCAACAGAAATATCAACGAGAGGGAGGATTCGTACTTTCGTAGAAACGAAAATATATTATATTTGAGAAAAGGTATAAGAAAGACGAACGAGAGTTTCTTTATTTTCTCTTTTAATAACGTAGAAGAATGGTAGGAGGAAAGATTTGTAAATAAAAGATGAGGGAGAGAAAGAGAGAGAAAGAGAGAGAGAGAGAGAGAGAGAGAGAGAGAGAGAGAGAGAGAGAGAGAGAGAGAGAGAGAGAGTGCACCTCGCGAGAGGCGGTGGTTGGCACTCGATCGGGTCAGAGACGCGTCTACGTACCGGAGGGGCGCGCCTCTAACTTTCTTTCGAGTACATACTTGGGGCGGCTCCGTTGAAGGTGTGACATTTACATGTGAACCGCAGTTTGCAGTAGTTCCGCTTGTGTTCGAGAAGCTCCCCGAGATCGGTGAACATATCCCTGCAGTTGCCGCATATAAGTATGTCTGGATTACCTGCAAGTATAAACACCTCTGATAAATAAACGTGCAACATGAACATCCTAAAGAAAAAGACAGACAGACAGACAGACAGACAGACAGACAGATAGATAGATAGATGGATAGATAGACAGAGAGAGAGAGAGAGAGAGAGAGAGAGAGAGAGAGAGAGAGAGAGGACACGTTTATCCGCATAAGCTAGTATCGTCGTACTATATAAGAGAATCTGAGAACGCGAGAATGCACTTATTCGTGAAGCTTTCGAGAAGATGAGTAAGCTTCTAGCGTGCAAGTTGAATTTTTAGGGAAATTTCTGAACGACCGATCATTGGTTAAGTGCATCGAGAGTCCGTTTCATCGTGGAAGAAGGCAGGTAAATGGTGAGTGCGGTTTTTACGTCGAAAGATCGTGCTTCTAAAACTGTGAAATCAACGGCTTTAGAGGCTGACGTTCTCTTTCTCTCTACGATCATCCATTAAAAAGACTCGGGCCATCAAAGGACTACGTTCACGTTCTCTCTCTCTCTCTCTCTCTCTCTCTCTCTCTCTCTTTTTCTCTCTTGGTGTCCTGGTCAGCACTTTACGGGAAAACCTGCCTGTAGCAAGAAAATAATTGTAGCCGTCCGGAGACTCCTTCCTTCCTCTTCCGTTTTTTTTTCTTTCTTTTTTTTTCTGTTTTTTTTTCTTTTTTTTTTTTTTTATACCACTGAAAAAAGAGGGAGAGGATCTTTGAAACGTGATTGTTCTTTATTCGTCGTCGAAGTCATTGAAAAGAATAAACGTTTCGTGATCTGTTCGATGAGGTCTTTCAAAACATTAGGAGAATCAAAGAGGACTTTAATGAAATGTTATAACTAAAGTAATAATAATTATTATAATAATTATTATTATTATTATAGAAAAAGGTATATCGAGACGACGATGGGGGATCGGTCTCACTGTACTCACTGTATACTTTGAGTTGATTCAAATCTGGCACTGCGGCGGTGTTGTTGCTCGGCTGTTGTTTCTGTTGCTTCGGATGTTGGGATCGGGCCGGTGGCATTAAACGAGGTCTTTTCAGTGGCGGTGCCAAACGAGGTGGAAAAGCGGTCGATGCATAGTAACTGAAAATAAAGTTCCATCTTTGTGACTGGTCTAATACGAAGAGGCAAATCGAACGTTTTCGTTTTGTTCATAATCGATAATTAATTAGTGTGATTATTCTATAATAAAAGAACGAAAATAGAATATAAGAACCATTGATCAGTTATTAAATGAATTATCATAGAAATATTCTGAGATTCGAGAACGTTCGGGTTTGTTAAAGTCGACGTTTTTAAATAAAACTGTAATTCGCGGGTGATCATTATTAACGACAGTTTAATAGCATTTGTTTTTTTCTTCTTTCTTCTTTTTTTTTTTTTTTTTTTTTTTTTTTTTTTTTTTTTTTTTTTTTTTTTTTTTTTAATTTATTATATGTCGAAACAACTTGAAATGTATTCGAAGCACGAACGATATCGGGAAAGAGGCGGTGACAAATTTACGTTATCAGCGAAAACATGCATTATCCATGCAATAAACGATGGTCGAATAACAATGAACGATATAGTGATAAATTAATTACGGATTATTAGGATATAAATTTGATTTTCCGTATCGTCCATCCATTGATGCGCATGTATATCATTCAATGAATGTTGAATTAAAGCGCTTCTCGGTGGGCCGCTATTAATTCTTCTTTTTTCAATATTATTTATTCATTATTATCATCGATCTTTAAATATCAGGGTTTATCTATTTCTTTTCTTTTTTTTTCTCTCTCTTCTTTCCTTTTCCATGCGGAAACAAATGTTACTTGAATTGCAGCAAAATGGATTCGACGAGTTTATCGTCGATATTCGTCTACTACGTTTGTGTATTCGTGTGTGTGTGTGCACGCGCGCGCGTACAGATTTCCTATGAAACCTTCGAATTTCTTTTTTTTTTGTTTATTTATTTATTTTATTTTAAATATTATTCATAATGGTTTCTCTTTCGAAATGGTTTGGAGCAACAAAATTATGAACTTGATGTTAAATTCGATTGGAAAGCATAGCCCGTTAATTCTTCTGTTGTATTTTGTCTTGCGAATAAAAGCGACTATTTCAAAGAGATTGTAGTTTCTGAACACATTATATATGTATATAATATCTATATATATATATGTATATATATGGTATCCTGCAACGTAATGAAATTATAACTGTGTATTCTACTTTTTCATTCTAAATCAATAAGTCTTAATACACATAAGCCGTATAGTTGATTGTGTCAAACGAAAAAACAAAATTGCATAAAATAAGAAAAATATTATTTATTGATAATTAAATAATAATTAAAGAAAAATTCCTAAGCTATGTTGCTTATGCGATGTTTTCATTTAAAACGACAATCGATTTGTTAATATTATCTTATGTGGCAAGTGTGAAAAACAATTCGTTTAAGTTTGTGTGGCAGCTTCATAGTCGACATAATTGTATTGTTTGTATTTAATAAATAATTTTTATGTGAAAATATCGTATAAACATAACTTAGAAATTTCTCTTTAATTATTGTACTAATTATTATTAATAAATAATATTATTTTTAGTCAAAAATAATTGTTCTTATTTTATCCAATTTTGTTTTTTCGTTATAACTTTGAAACAATCGACTTTAGGGAATATTTGTATTAAGACTTTTTGACTTAGTATGATAAAAAGAATACATAGTTTCAATTTGGACATCGCGTTACAGAACTTTCTGTATAATTCGTAATTAGATTTCACTCGAAGAGCCATGTTATTTTATTTCGGTAACATTCCTCTTTCAGAGCTAATGCTACGAATATTTCAATTGTCGCAATCTCGTTAATTTTCTCAGTTTGTGCAATCTGTGCAATCGTGTTTTACATACGTATGATAAAACATAAATATATATATATATATATATATATATATATATATATATATATATATATAGTTTATATAAATATAGACGCTTCAAATGTTACAAATTCATGATTTTTTCGAAATTGTGAAACATGCCAATTTGGATATATAGCTATCGATAAGTGACTTTTGAAAAATTATTTCGACAATAAAAAAAAAAAAAAAAAAAAAAAAGGAATCAACTCGTTAAGTTCAAGTTACGAAAAAGTCAACTTGTAACATTCATTTTAGATGCACTACTTTGTGTATATGTATATAATTGTAGATATACTGTGGTTAATACACACGTAAGACAAATAAATTAGATTTGAATAATTCATTGAGCGTTGGGCGGTAATGCGGTATTCGCGAATTAAGATTGAATTATTTCGCGTTGAATGCGTGAAACTTTCATTTCTTGGAATCTGTAATTTCAACTTGATTATGATGACGTTTGTACGTCGATAGAAAGAAAAAAAAAAAAAAGAAGGAACACTTTCGAATCGAAATATATATCTATGAAAAGGTACGAGATTGATTAATTTTCGTACGAACGATTAATCGTTGACATAACGTAGCACGAAAACATGTTTCCCGTTCGTCTTCGTGAAATGATTCGTCATTTTTACAATTACCTTTTTACTATATTTATTTCGCTTATTTATTATTGATCGTTAAAATTCATTTTATAATTAATCAATGTTCTCTCTTAAATTTTTAACGATATTTGTCTCGATTGAAAGAGGGACAGCTCGTTAATATAAATTCTATTATTGACTATTAAAAATTCGTCGTTCGTCGTTTGTTAATAACATTTTTTCATTCTTTTACTTTTTCTTTTTTTTTTTTTTTTTTTTTCACTCATATCTCTCGTAACGAAACGTTTTTTGATCTCATGATTTTATGATTGATTTTGTTTTTCGAGTTTACATAATTAATTATTGACAATGTTTTATCATTGAAATAAAGAAGATAAGTGTATATTCGTCGACAACCGTCGTATTATTTAAATCGAGAAGAATGAAATCGAAAAACGAGAAAAATATGTAAATTGTTGGACATCTTCTGTTCCAAAGTCGAAATCGGACATCTTTACGTATCGGCACGCAACGAAGCGACGACGAATTTCGTTCGTACGTGTCCAGATTCTCGACCAGAAAACATTCTCTATTCCTTATCGATTTGCGAATCGAAAGAGAGAAAGAGAGAAAGGGAGAGTGAGAGAGAGAGAGAGAGCGAGCGAGAGAGAAAGAGAGAGAAAGAGAGAGAGAGAGAGAGAGAGAAGATAAACGATTCTCATGTCTAGTAACGCGTATAGAAAAGGAAAGAAGGTTCGATCGGTTCATAACCAGCGTACCGACCAGAAAGAATAGTAACATACAAACGCACACATAAACGCATACGCACGTACACAATTCTTTACCCGATATGAAGTGAATTTAATCGTGCGTGTTTAGACTTTCGATAAAATCGATCTGGCATTGCCAAAGTGTGTTCCAAGTACGACGAATAGAAAAAGATAGATAGATGGATGGATAGATAGATAGATAGATAGATAGACAGATAGATAGATAGATAGAGAAATAGAGAGATAGATAGATAGATAGATAGAGAGAAAAAGAGAGAGAGAGAGAGAAAGCTGGAGGGAGGGGAGAAATAAAATGAACAGGTCGAAGAAGGGGGGAAAGAAAGAGAGAGAGAGAGAGAGAGAGGAAAAAGCGAAAAATCCGCAAGCCCTCGTATTTATCCGGCCATGTACTTCCTCTGTCTGTCCCGTTACTTTTTGCCCTCTCAAGCCTCCCTTGAAATAAAAGTCTCGTGTCTTCTTTACGTTCCCCTCTATGCGTCCTATGAAAGTAAAAGAGAGGAAGAGCACGACCTTCTGCTTTTCCGCCACCTTTTCTAGCCATCCTCCGTATTTCTACCTATCTATCCATCTATCTTTTAGCTCTCTCCTTCTCCCTCTTCCTCTTCCTCTCTCTCTCTCTCTCTCTCTTTCTCGTTTGCGCCAATGGCATAGCTCGTGGTATATACGAATTCGTGCCTTCCTGGCGTTGTTAAAAGTTTCGCACGACGCGCAGTCGGTCGGAGTTTCTCTCGGTGTTTCACTTTGAAACTTTCGAATAATAGGCACGATTCGAGATGAGAGAGAGAGAGAGAGAGAGAGAGAGAGAGAGAGAGGGAGAGAGAGAGAGAGAGAAGGGGGATGGGGAAAGGGGTGGGTGCGCTAAGCACGAGAAGGGACGAGTGAGAGAGATGTCATCTTCGCCAGTACTTCCTGTCGTCTCGACCACTGTTTTTTTTTTTTCTTTATTTTTTCTCTTCTCTTATATTCTCACTTCTTTTCTTTCTTTCTTTTAGATCGATCTCTCCTCTCTTCTTCTTATCATTTCTTTCTCTTTTTTTTTTTTTTTTTTTTTTTTTTTTTTTTTTTTGAAATCTCTTCGGAAAAACAAAACCACGTCCAATTATCGGTCAACCGATAGTTAAACCTGATCCTTTCGAAACCTTTCTTACTCGTCAAGTTTCTTCTCGATCGTCATTAATGCAATCACGAATTTTTGCAATAAAGAGAGAAGAAAAAAAAAAAAAAGAAAAAAAAAAGAGAAAGGAAAAAAAAAAAAACACGTATACCCATTATCCTAAAAGAATAAAAATCGATCAATGTATCAACATAACGTTATCTTAAATCTCAAGTAAATGCTCGACTTTTCTTTCTGTCCTGCACGACGAAGAAAGATATCGACGTGGGCCTCATAGTCTTTCACTCGAGAAAAACCGCTTCTTTTCTATTGTTAAAAAGACGAGAGAGAAAAAATAGTCGAATGTTTTATGGGACGAAGAAAGATACAGGCTAGGATGAAGGAGAAAAAGAGGTGAGGAGAGAAAGAAGAAATGGAAGAAGCGAATAAATCGACAGATTTTCATCAAGGAGCAACGTCGAGACAGAAGCTGGTCCGGTCCAACGAGCTCTGTGATTGGCACCAGTGACAATTATTTGTTTTCCACAAATCACCTCATCCCGTTGAGCATCTCCTATCCACCCCAAGAACATTGAGCTTTTCTTCTCATCCCTTCTATTTTTCTACTCTCTCCTCTCTTTCTCTCTCTCTCTCTCTTTCTTTATATATATATATATATAAATGAGTGTGTGTATATGTACTTTTGAAGAGGTCACTAATACTGTTACCAGCAACAGGAGTAGCAAGCCCTGTTTCGTTTCTTAGATCGGCAACGTGCCCTGTCCACGACGTCTCGATATTGCCGGGACCAATGAGTCGTTGTTAGAACTTCTCGAACAGAACGTAACGCGTTTCCACTTTTATATATGTGATATATATATATATATATATATATATCGTTCTTTCTTTTGGAGACGTCTATTATTCGTTATCCAATGACGATTTTCTCGTAAGAATCATCGAGAGAAACGAAAGAAGAGAATGATATGAAGAGTTAAGGCTATTGTTGTTTTCTACTTCATTTTCTCTTTTTTTTCTCTCTCTCTTTCTCTCTCTCTCTCTCTCTCTCTCTCTCTCTCTCTCTCTCTTTCTCACTTTCTTTCTTTCTTTCTTTTTCTTTTTCTTCTTTATCTTATTTTTATGACAAGTTGAGTTTCTTATTTTGAAAATAAATATTTGTAATCGAATTCATACATATATAAATTTTATATCGTATTAAAATGCTATTTATTTCAAAGTTAATACGATTAAAAAATTAATTTAATCGTCGACACAATTTTTATCTTCAATTCAATCAATTTATATCTGTAATCTTTCTGTTTTCTTTCTTTCCTTTCTTCTTCTTCTTCTTCTTCTTTTTCTTTTATTTCGTTTTGAAGCACTCAAAAATATTTGATATTAATGTATGCGTGTTATAGTTAACGAAGATAATATTCGTCGAGAATTATTTTTGTTTTACTTATTTTATTATGTCCTTAAAATAGAAATGGATCTATTAAGGAAGAAAGATAAACATTACGGATAGAATTTTAATTCAGAGCTTGGCCTAAGTTAATATTGAATATCGTGAAATTTGTTTTTATCGTTGTAACAAAAATATTATAATTATTCCTTCGACATTAATATGAAAAAGATTTGAGTTTTTAATTTTTAAATATTTCTAATTGTCTATAAATTTCTCTCTTTCTTTATACAGTAATAGCTGCGCCAATATGCGTTATTAGCGGTTCGACGACAAGAACGGCCGCATTTATTATTTCCACTGTAATGCAACAATTATTTACGATGATTAATTGAAAGCAAATAATCGAAGCATCCTCGGAGACTCGATACGAACATAACAATATTGTTGGCATGGGACGCAAGTAAAATTGTAGCGCAAGGCTATAATAATATATAATATGAAACAAAGGCATTTCGTGGTTCGAGTTTCTGGGACGTTTCTTTCTCTTGAACACCTGCGTCCAACATTTTCTCCCTCCCTCCCTCCCTCCCTCCCTCTCTCTCTCTCTCTCTCTTTCTCTCTCTCTATCTCTCTTTCTCTACACATTTTTCTTGCCTCGATTCTTTGCAAATTGACGATACTAATATTGTATAGAAAAAAGAAAGAAAAGAAAAAAAAAAAAAAAAAAAAAAAAAAAAAAAAAAAAAAAAAAAAAAAAGAAAGAAAGAAGAAAAAAATCAGATACGTTCACATAATGCCATAAAAATCTCTCACTGAATGACGTTGATTAACTCATAGTAAAAGAACGTAAAAACGTATCTTTTTATCGTGGTCTATTCGATTTATGTAAATAGAATAATTAAGATTTCCTGTCTCGCAGTATTGTGCCAACAAGCCGACGTTTTCCCATTTTTAGAATCCCCATAATTTATGTAGTTCCCAAGGGGTAATACTTAAACCGGAGCATCCTCTAACCGCGAGAAATTGCAACATTTTTCCGAGATAACGCTGTTCGAGCGTTCCTTTGTGGAGATCCTGTAAGCCTATTATAGCATCTGTATTTCTCTCTCTCTCTCTCTCTCTCGGTTTTTTGTCTTTATCTCTATCGTTTCCTGTCCTTTCTCTCTATCTCTCTCTCTCTCTCTCTTTCTTTCTCCCTTTCTATGTACATATATCGAGGACGACACGTATAACAGCTGCTCCGTCTGAATGGATTTTAATGAAATTTGGTATTAGAGGCCCTTGACTAGAATTCATCCGATGAATTCGAGTTGCCTCGACGTCGGTCCGATCCGAATACATATGCATGCACTCATCTCTTTGGTCCTGCCGCTCGTAAACGGTCTCTCCTCATAGTCCTCTCGTGGTTACGATCGATCGCTTTTACTATCTCGTCTTTTACGTATCCATAGTATGCTCGATCATATTACTTTTGCTCTTTAAATAAATCGTTCTTATCTAATTACACTTTTTCTGTTCTTTTTTCTTTTTTCTTTTCCTTTTTCTTTTTCTTTCTTTTTTTCTTTCTTTTCTAATGATATCCACTCGAATATAATAAAGCAAATATATTTTATATACGATTCGATTGGAATTGTAAATAAAGAAAAAATAAAATTAATATCGGCGAAGAATGGATATTTGGAAAAACGTTGACAGATCGACTGGCTATTTTCTGTTGACGAAACGATTTAAGGATCAACGAGAAAGATTCGTGATCCTTCGTTAAATTTCTCGCTTTCATCAGGAGACAGAAGAATGGAACGATGTTACAGGACGCGTCCCAGGACTACATTTCACCGTCGCAATTATTACGGCTTGGCTGGCTTGTTGCTCCAGGCAAAGAGAGAAAGAGAGACAGAGAGAGAGAGAGAGAGAGAGAGAGAGAGAGAGAGAGATAGGAGAAAAGCTCGTGCACTATCATAAATAAACTTTCTGTCAGTGGCTCTCGACGCGATGCTATTTTCTCGAAATTATTGCATTTCTCATGACCGATGCCACGATTTTATTTTAACACGTCATTTTTTTTTATCTATCTTTCTTCTCTCTCTCTCTCTCTCTCTCTCTCTCTCTCTCTCTCTTTTCTTCTTGACGATATTAGTTGGACGTGAGGATTATGTGATAAAATTATTTTTTAACGCGTTCCTTATGTTAAAAAGAATAAGATATAATAATTCATCGGTTATGTTCTAAAGCTTATTAGAAAATGATTTCGTTTACGATTAAATGTGACAGCTTAGAAAAATCCGATTCGAGGCTTTATTCACGTGGGATATAGAGAAGATGATTTAATATATGAAAGTAAAGTCTTATCCGACGTAAAAGGAGCGACCCATTTCCGTCAATCAGAAATGACGAATTAGAAACCTTATCGAATAGTTGATAATTCTCTGTGTGTGACGTTCGCTACCGTTACGAACGATCCGTCTAAATTGAATAAAGATTTCATCTTAAGCGATGTAAGTGTACGATCGTTAACGAAATATTAATTTCGTTAACGATCGAACAATACTTTCATTAAAAAGTATTGTTCGATAAAAATCATTTTCCTTGCGCGCTTTTAATTATTCGGAATTCTTCGACTAACACGAAGCACTTTTTTCTTTCTTATCGAAGATTCATAGATTATCGATGCTTTTATTTTTATTATTTGAATAAAATTCTATTCTAGTTAACAAGGTTATCAAGATTCGGGCTAACTCGAATGTACGATGCACCATGCATTCTCATGATATATGGATACTGATGATGTCTAACGGTCGTCGAAATATCCACGCGAATAGCACGAATGACATTTCCACGTTTTACGATCGTACGAAGCGATCGTCCAGTGCCCTTTAAAAGCTGGTTTACGTGCCATTTTATTGCATCGGCAGGACATTCGTTCTCTCTTTGTCCGTCTCTTCCTCCATTGTCATTGTGGAAAGTTGCCCTTTAAGAATATCGGTCAGACCGAAAATTACCATTTTATCGACTCTTATTATGTTCCGATAATTTTTATTGTTTACTTTCATTTAATTATATACCACACAGACAAACACACATATACATATATATATATATATATATATATATATATATATATATAAATTATCAGTATAGTATATATACTGATAATAATAATAACATTTAATTTTTGTTTTAAAGGTAAATTAAAAATGTATCTATCACTTTTGAATGTTATTATTGTTATATATATCGGGTGGACATGTTCATATGAATTTTTTCTTTTCTATTTATATATATATATATATATATATATATATATATATATATATATATATATATATTATTCATCATTTTAAATCATTTTTAAATACAAATTTAGATTAATTATAGTGATGGATTTAATAAAAGAGAAATAAACGTATCTGAAATGCATTTCATTTATGCACATAACAATTTTTTCCTCTTTCTTTCTGTCAAAAAGTAAAAAAAAGAAAAAAAAAGGAAGAACGTCATGTCGTATTCTACAGAAATGATCGTATTCAAATCGTCTTTACTCGTTGCTATTCTTGTTTTTTTTTTTTTCTCAGTGAACCCTGTCCGAGCAACGACCTAAATTAAAATTTCTTCGGAACGTCTGCCTCATGTTTTATTTTTCGGACGGTAAATAACGAGGAAACCCAGCCAGTGTGTAACACGTATGTACGTGTTAATGAAAAAGTACGAAGGGGGAAAGACAAAAAGGAAAAAGAGAAAAACAATGATATTTGTTTTTGTTTTGTTCTTTTTCTTGTGGCAACGAATATGAACGCTGTGATAGTATCCGATCTGCTTGGAGACTTTTCGCTTACTCTTCCATCTCCACCTCCTTCTTCTTCGATACGTAATTAGAAGGAGCAAACTTCTTCTTCTTCTTCTTCTTCTCTCTCTCTCTCTCTCTCTCTCTCCCTCTCTCTCTGTCTTTCTCTCTCTCCTCTCTCTTTCACTCCTTGCTCGGATTGTCTTGCACTAATTTGCATTGGTTTAATAGCCAGTTTCAGGCTGCTTGGAATTACGTTACGGTGGCAACCCTTTAATTTCGACGAACGTAACTACCTATCTTTGTCTCTCTCTCTCTCTCTCTCTCTCTGCCGTTCTACACGTCCATTCACGCTCTTCTCACCATCAGAGAATTGCTGCGTACAAAGCTGCAAAGCTAGCCCTCCTCTATTCCTCCTCCATCCTCTTTACTGGACGGTAACTCGTAAACCCGATCCTCGTTGGTAGAGTTCATAACGCGACCTTTCGTCAAAAGGAGATATCCATTTTTTCGATCGATCTTTCTATTCTTTCAAATCTTCTTTACCTTTTCAATTCGAATCTAATATTTTATCGTTTTTTTTCTGTTTTCTTTCCTCCCCGCCCCGCCCCGCCCACCCCACCCTTCTGATCTGAGACAAAGATCGAGAAAATGAAACGTCACGAGGGAAAATTGAGCAAAATTCTTTCATGTAACAATTAAATTCGCTATACCAATTTCTCCTATATGTCTTCGTTTGTGAAATATAAAAAAGGAAAAAAAAAAAAAAAAAAAGAAAAGAAGAAGGAACAAAAATAGAGCGCGGCTTAAAGCGAAACGAGATCGACTTCTCGGTGAATGTTTTCTTCGTTTTGCAAAGATAAATGAGCGTTCTTAAATTGTTCTCCGCGGAGGAGTACAGTGAAAAAAGCAAAAAAGAAAAAGAAACAAAAAAACAAAAAAAAAAAAAAAGAATGGAAAAAAAGAGAGAAGAGAAAAAGAGGGAAAGGGCGGAAAGAAAAGAGAGGAAGAGTAAAAGAGAAAAAGAAAAAAAAAAAAAAAAAAAAAAAAAAAGAAAGAAAAAATAAAAAATAAAAAAAAGAGACCGAAAGCAGGCCAAGATCCCGAGAGTAGCGTCATACGGACCAAATCGTGCAAGTTTTCTCGTGAAAGGAAATGAGATGACGAGAAATATTCCTGTGTACTCCGGGTATACAAAATACGCATACACTTACAGAGGCAGACCCTTATAAAGCTTGAGAAAGTTCTCCCTCGTTCTTCGAAATCTTTATAATAACTCCATCCCTCTCCCTCTCCCTCTCTCTCTCTCTCTCTCTCTCTCTCTCTCTCTCTCTCTTTCTCTTTTCATTCTTGGGTAGCCTTTGTTCGTTCTTCTTCCCTTTCTTCATTCACCTTCAACGATTACCCTCATATTCTTATTCGTTCACCGACACAAACGGAGGCACACGGACTCACGTACGCACGCAAACACATTCAAATATCTTTTTAAGATTCGTTCGATCAATCTCGACAATACCAAAAATCGCTTTCCATTTGAAGATATCATGGCGATTCGCATAGCTTCGAAGAAAAAAAAAAAAAGAAAAAAACTTTCCTCTCTTTTGCAGCCATCATTATTTTTCCATAGAACATTATCTATTTTTCTTTTTCTCTTTCTCTATTTCCCTCTCTCTTTCTCTCTCTTTCTCTATTTCCCTCTCTCTTTCTCTCTCTTTCTCTCTCTCTTTCTCTCTCTCTCTCTCTCTCTCTCTCTCTCTGTCTCTTTCTGTCTCTCCCTCTATCTATCTCTTTGAGTTTTAGCACCGTTTCCCGTTCGTTTTCAAATGCTTTCCACGTATATTTACCAATACCAAGATGTTTTTCATAGTACATACATACATACAAACATAGAGAAGGAGGAGGTGGAGGAGGAGGAGCAGGAGGAGGCTTCTTGCCGAGAAGCTTTCACAAGAAATTAATGCGTCGTTCTTCGGTGTTATACAGTAGTGGCGACGATCGTTCGACTAGATATAGTCTTGGTCTCGGTTGTATTATCGAAAGAATTATTAATGGTAGATAAGAGCTTTAATGTCGCAGGTGCGTATCTACTGGTGGATTCGCAGAAAGAAAGAGAGAGAGAGAGAGAGAGAGAAAGGGAAAGTCGAGAATATTCGATAAGATGTCGTTTCAATGTCTTTTATAGTTCTATTCTGGCTAAGTAACAAATTAGAATTATCAGCCATCGAATTGATTCTAATAAAATATCACTTTCTTCTAATGAGAAAATATATATCAGATATAACGCATAAAAGGAAGTTTATTGTCTTAATTAATGATTATTTAATTTCAAACAATGATAGACACGATCAGGCAACAAGCGAATCATTAAGTTAATTATACGTATGTAATAGTACGTATCTGTATGAATATTTTATTATTTGTTTTTACATGAAATTTACCATTTGTAAATTAAGTTGATTATATTGAATGATACGTTCAATTGGGATCAAACGGAATAGCAGATACAGGGTGTATGGTTAATTATGGACATTCGTCCTCCCCAAGAGTCAAGACATCGCCGTGTGACTTGTATCTGGCTTAGTCGAACACGTCCTGACCCCACTCTCAACGAGGGGTCAGAGAGAGAGAGAGAGAGAGTCGATATGCTTAATCCCAATCGACTAACTGCATGGATCGGAGACGGCCGTCACTCGCGCGTCAAATTAAACATCGATTGACTTACTTTAGATAAAAGTAACTAAAGAGTGACGTTTGATCGAGATACAATCGGGTTAAGATCGTTTCTCATTACAATGTAATCTGTTTGAATGTTTGAAGGTAAGCATTTTTTCTATTCGTTTTTATCCAATCGATTAGATAAGAGAGATTCAGAATCCTTTGAATTAGTTCTCATAGTCAAGATCCAATTCTTTTTCTTCATAATCTCTTACGAGAAATAATATTTATTTCTTACGAATGACAAGTCGAATTATTATTTTGTTAAAAATAAAATAAAAACGTAATCGTATTTAATTATTTTTCTTTCAATATTCTTTCCCTTTGATCCTCGAGAATATTATTCTCATATTGATTTTTTCGACGAAAGACGCACAAAATAGATTCAAAGATTTTCTAATTTTTAAAATGAAACTAGAGTTGTAAATGTCGAAAAACGAAATTAATTCATTCACATTCCGCCATGATCAATTTCATTAGCGTTGATTTAAATGACATAAACGTTAACATTTTCTACAAAGAAAAGTATTAAATCGTGTATTACGAAAAATTATTAATTAACATATTTGACAGTTTGTGTCCTTATTACGAAAGAAATATCTTTAAATTTCATAGTCGTTGGCAACTATTGATAGATATTTTATTTTTTACTTTTAAATAAACAAAATAAAATTTACACAATTGCAAATAAAAATATAAATGATTTCATTACTGTTATGGCCTTATCGAGAAGGAAAAGAAAAAATAAAAATTTCCAAATTATTAATAAAATTGATTTTATTAGAATAATATTAATTGAAATATTATAAAATAAATAAAGAATAAATTATATTTGAAAATGATTTTTGTTTCAAGTGTCTGCAATTTTTCGTTTCGAAGAGATCGCCTTTGAAAGATTTTCATTCATTATTCCTATAGTACAGTTGTTCGTAGTAATAGTAATGATAGTAGTAATGGGCCCGTGTAAATTCTCGAAATTTATATAAGTCAATGTGTCATCGAGGGAATATGAATGAAATTATATAAGTTAGTCTGTCAACGTAAATATCTTCCATTTACATGAGAATATCTTCGGAACTAAAAGTCCTAGAGACTTGAGTCAAATATCATTTTAAAAGAGGGAAGGATTTTCTCTATTTGTTTGTTCATCGTATTTTTAATAATTAATTAACGATTTGTTATAAACAATTTACATAATAAAAATATTTAAAAATTAAATTCATCTTATTTTTCGAAAGAAAATTTCAACTTAAGATTGATCTTTTATTAAATTATATAAATTAATTAAATAATTAATAAACAAATTTTTTTTTTTTTTTTTTTTTTTTTTTTTTTATTAAAGAAAATTTGTTTCTACGTTTTCTGTTTGAATGGGAATATGTCCAGAATTAAAAGTCGTAGAGATTTGAAGTATGCCTCTTACCAATAAAAAAATTATTACTATTATATTATGGTCTCATCCGTACTTTATGACTTTAGTAAACAAAGTTTCTCCATATCTCCAAAATGAATGGAGATATTCAAGATGATAAAAGTTATTGTGCTATATAATATATATTATAATATATAATATTATAATATAATATATTTATAATATATTATATATTAGGTGGACCGGAAAATAATGTCGATATTTGATTGTGATTAAAAATAAAAACTTGTTAAAAATTTATTCGTTTGAATTTAATTTAAGAAAACGACATTACTTTCTGGTCCACCTAATATTTATATGTATTTTATATATATATATATATTATATATATTTATTTATTGTGTAAAGGTTACAAGACTAGCGTATGGTAACGAAACATGTTGATAACAATGCAAATATTAAAATAATATCTCTGTCCAGGTTCATAGTTCATCATGAATTTTCTCATGCAATTCACTATTCTTTTGGTTTCATATGTATTGACGTGCCCTCGAAAAAAAAGAAGAAAAAAAAAAGAAAAAAAAAAATGTAAAAAAATGTAAATGGAAGGATACGATCACGTTTGCTCGTTTATCGACCGACTTCTCTAATTCTACGCTGGCAATGGGAATTAATTTGTCAACAGAAAATTTTATTTTATTTCTCGTTTCACGAATGAAAAATTATTTTATGGCCTTTTATCCATCTCTAATTTTCTAACTCGTTTCACCTCGAGTAATAATTTGTACAATAGTTTTCATTTAATTCTTTGATTAATGCGTAAATAACTTTCTTGTAGGATTACATCACTTAAAAAAGTGTATTTTTCCATGTTTTGTTTCTTGTTTTTTTTTCTTTCCTTCTTTTTTTTTTTTGTTTTTTTATTTTTTTTTTCACCCCTTAATGAAATGAAGAATTTTCCATTATGAAACCTTTTATTCGGAGAGCTCCTTTTGTAATGAAATTAAGAACTTTCCATTAGGTCGATTATTTTAGATGTACTAATCACATTAACACGTTAACACGTTAACACGTCTACTGTTATACTCTAATTTTTATACTTTTAAAATAAACTTGTTTGTCTCGTCTCATCGCACGCTTTATATATAATACCTTGAATATTCATTCACTTTGATAATAAATATTCTTCCAATTTACAAAAAAAGAAAAAGAAAAAAAAAGAAAAAAAAAATGAAAAAAGGCCATAAGCCATGTTAAAATTATATAAGCTCATTTGTAAGCTCGACAAAGCGAGAATACCAACGTGAATTAAAAGTCCCGTAAAAATAATGATACGGTTGAAAACGCTTTGAGAATATTTCGATGGTACGCAATCTTTTTTAATATCCTATATTACGATAATTAATCATCGTTATTATTTCATTTAAACAAACACATTGTCGTTCTTGTAAGTACATGTGTTATTATATCCACTAATACTATCGAAAGAATTAATACCGACCCTGTTACATTTTTTGTTTTTTATTTTATTTTTTTTTTTTTTGTTGTTACGTTACATATAAGCAAAAACGAAAAGTGGAAAGAAATGAAGAAAAGGGGAGAGAGAGAGACAGAGAGAGAGAGAAAGAGAGAGAGAGAAAGAGAGAGAGAAAGAGAGAGAGAGAGAGAGAGAGAAAGAGAGAGTAATACGTCAGACGTTTTATCGTCGAGCTTTTCCGAAAGAAAAGACCACCTGCGCGTTCATATTTCGTTGTTTTAATTCAACGCGTTTCCAGCTAAAGTCCCGTTCGTTCGTTTGTTCGTTCATTCGTCCAGTAGCAATGCGATTCTCCCCGCTACGACCAACGGTTCTTCGAGTTTATGATTTTTATTTGTTGAAGGGGCTGCTACCATCTCTCTCTTTTTCTCTCTCTCTCTCTCTCTCTCTTTCTCTCTTTCCCTCATGGCATTTCGTTTTCTACGGAATATATCCGCATGCGTTTTCTAGGCCGGTCACGAACCGTCTCTGAATTGTGACAATTAA
Source organism: Vespa velutina (assembly GCF_912470025.1). Taxonomy (NCBI): domain Eukaryota; kingdom Metazoa; phylum Arthropoda; class Insecta; order Hymenoptera; family Vespidae; genus Vespa; species Vespa velutina. The sequence goes on from NC_062211.1 coordinate 304,632, forward strand.
AGCAAAAGAAAGTCTCGGTGTGTTATGGTCTGCGACTCACCACTTTTCTCTCTCTATCTCTCTCTCTCTCTCTCTCTCTCTCTCTCTTTATTTTCTATCCTGTTTCCTCGCTTCTCACACCGCCGCACATGCGTGTTAATTTATTTTAAAATTCTGCGCGCGAATACGCCGACAAATAGAGAAAAAGGAGAGAGAGAGAGCGAGAGAGAGAGAGAGAGAGAGAGAGAGAGAGAGAGAGAAATGTTTCCTATTTCGTGATACGAAGAAGAAAGAGACGACCCGCAGACTCGAGTCGTCGAGTTAATAATTATTATCTACGGTCACGTAAATACGGACTCTCGTTGCCCTTTCAAAAGTCACAGCACTCGGCCGGTCCAATGGTTGGATTGAATCCACTCCCCCGGCATACTTGTTCCCCATCTATTTCAGTTTCTTTGAAAGGCCTTTTTCTCAAACGACAATACTTTTAATCAGGAACGTGTCCGCGAACGAGCATGTTGTCTCGCCGTGAGTCGAATTACGGGGCTGAATGTCAATTGATGAGGTCTAAGAGGTCTCTCGAATGAGGCAAGAAAATAATCGAAATGAAACGACAGTATTTCTTTTCTTTTTTTTCCTTGTCTTTTCTTTTTTTCCTCTTTCTTCCTTTTTTTTTTTTTTTCGACCACGAAAGGATTTTCTTTTTCCACGATAATCAATCAATTTTCCTTCGATTGTTATTCCTCGTTATTCTGGAAATTCTTAAAATTAATTTCTCTCCGTTTTTTTCTTTTTTCTTTTTCTTTCTTTATTTTTTATTTTTTATTTTTATTCTTATTTTTATATTTATTTTATTTCCGTCCATTACGATAATAGGAAAGAAATAAAATTATGTTTTTATTTCCCATCTACATATCTTTTCAAATGTCAAGTACGATAAAAAAAGTAATTTATTTGTTTATACTATACCGAGTCACGCGTTCCTTCAAGGCTAATCCCCAAGTACACACTCACCTGTCATAGTAGTAGTCCCTGTAACAAAAAAGAGGAACGATCGATAAGTACAGAGAAAAAGAGCAAAAAAAAAAAAAAAAAAAAAAAGAAAAAAGAAAGAAAGAAAAAGAAAAAAATAAAGACGTTAAGTTAGTTAAATTAGTTAAGTACACGCGATATACCATCATAGATCGTTCTAATAAATGCATGTAACAACACGAGTGTCCAACTGTTTCAAATTAAACTATACGTCCTTTGATGATTTTTTTTTTTTTTTTTTTTTTTAAACGAATTAATGTAAATTTTTTTTTTTTTTTATACTCCTTAATGACAAACGTATCGTTTAAATTACTTTCACGTATTAACAAAGATTCGCAATAATTTGTTCATTTTATCATTAACGAAGAAAAGTGTCTATCTGTTCGAAAATCTAATCGTCTGAATTTTCGCTTCATCTTAATGCAAGCACATTAATGATAAATATCGAACATAGGAAGAGGGAAAGGAAGGAAGGAAGGAAGGAAGGAAGGAAGAGGGAGGGTGGGAGGAATTGAGAGAGAAGGACACGCGTTTATGACGAATGCTATGTTGTAATTGAAATGGGAATGATATATTGCCGTTCCCTATCAGATTCAACGCCGCGGCTAAATCGTCGAAGTCAATGTATCACCCAGCCTGTCGGAAATATCGATTATACGAAAAGGTCTCGAACGAAATTTGTCCCGGTTTGTTTCCGTACAAAACTAATTGTCTTTTCTAGTATCGATAATACCGCTGACGAATTTTTCCGACGTCACTCTTATTATTCTACTTATTCTATTTTTACTTATTCGTACGAATTAAAAGAATTCCTTCAATTGGAACGAGTCTAATAATCGAATATATTTTGGAAAAATATTAATTAATCATTTTCCGTTGTTAATTATTTGGATCGAACGATCGTTAATAAAACTTTTCTTTTTATATGTAAGACTTTACTTTTTATATAATATTTAGAAAATATATTCTTGGAGCTGTTTGCTTCTCTGCCTTTTTTCTTTTTTTTTTTTTTTTTTTTTTAAAGCACGAAGAATCCTTGTAGATCCTTGTAATAGTTTCGGGTTGTCAGGACGATGGATTTTATCGGACACTTAAAAGCGCGAAGTCGACGACTGACTCTACTGACCTTTTGCAACCTCTCTCTCTCTCTCTCTCTCTCTCTCTCTGTCTTTATCTCTCTAAATATATATGTATATATAATCCTCTATTTGTGTTTTCTCTTTTCTTTTCTTTTCTTTTCTTTTCTTTTCTTTTTCACCGGAACGTAGCATCGAGATCACTCGTTTTCAACGGGATAGAATATTTGATAAGCAAGAGGCGCACCCTTTCATAACTTTTCACCGATTTTTCACGACACGAGATACTTCTTTCGTTTATTTCAAAAAAAAAAAAAAAAAAAAAAAAAAAAAAAAAAAAGAGAAAGATTAAACAAAAAGAACGAACCGTCTCGATTCATCTACGCTTTTACCCCTTCGAAATTCTAATCGAAGGAATAAATGCGATTTCTTTTGTTCCTGGTTTTATTTCTTTTTTATTTTTTTTTTTTTTTTGGAGATAAATTTTGCTTCTTTTTATCTCTTTTTTTTTTATCCTTTTTTTTTTTCTTTGTCTTTTTTCATGTGAAAAAGAAATGAAAGGATCGTTCGTAGCCACCGGGCATTTACTGATATTGGCAAAAACAACAATTTCAATCGTCTGGTGTCAATTCCAATCGAGCATTTTCCGGATTTCGCTGGCTAGGCATATGAATATTTCAATGTAACGAATTCGTCGGTTTCGTTGTTTATCGATTTCGTCTGGCCATTGGATTAAGTTTGCTCGATTGAAAAATATTCGTACATAGTACATATAGACGTGTCTCTTTAATTATCGTTTAGTCAATTTCTTTCGAAAATTCAAACGATTAGATTCTTGAATAGATAGACACAAACTCAATTACACCTTCTATTAAATGTACTCTTATAAACCTTTAAAGATAGTAATTTTTTAATCGAGCAGCAGCTATTAAGTATTACGTTCGATAAATGGTCTATTAACCACGTAAGCGGCATTCTATACAAACGACGCTCCTTTTCCATTCTATCCTTGCAAGAGAAGACGTGAGAGAGAGAGAGAGAGAGAGAGAGAGAGAGAGAGAAAGAGGGAGAGAGAGAGAGAGATTTGTTGACGTTCGAAGGAAGGATGAATTCTGTAGGATAGTAGGAAAGCTTGCGAAAGGAGGAGAGGCCTGGTGCCAGAGAAAATTGGCAATTAACTTTGATTTCGTCTTTGCCATCCTCTCAAACTTGATCCAATCTTTAAGCGTACCTTCGAAATTGTTTGATCTCCTTGACGATTAACGACGATTAGCGAAAGAACTCGAGAGATCGGGCACAATGATATTTCTTCAATTTTTCTATCAATCATTTTAATTATTGCACGACATAAGAAAAAATATGGCAAAGCAAAAAAAAAAAAAAGAAAGCAAAAAAAAACTTTGTAGCCCATTATTTGTCTTAATTTAAAGAATAAATCGAGCTTACAGTATTATATATTATTATTCGTTCCGATCGGTTATGTTATTTTTATATAAATAAAAAATATTTTAAATAGAAATGATATTTTCTATCATTTTAAAAATATATCTTATACAAACTGTATTCCAGATATATACATACATATATACATACATATATACATATATATGTACATATATATATATATATATATATATTCTATTAAAAAGTAAAAAACGGTTAATAAAAAACAGATCAAAGTAATTGACAAGGCAATGTTACGTTCTATCTTTGATCATGAGCGAATAGTTGGTATCTATAAATATTCATATTTCTTTAAGAAAGAACAAAAATAACAAAGTTAATAACAAACGTTAATCTATAAATGTCTACATATTATAAATATATTATTTTATTATCCTACGAGACAAGAATTAAAGCTTTTTCTTATATATATCTTTTTAATTTCAATATTCTTTTATAAGAAATTCATTTGGTGTGATAATAAATTCATCGGCATTTATTGAAAAGGAAAATGGTTCCTGTCCATAATCCACACTTATTTTTTCGCGTTCTTTTTCATATGATTCATAAGATTTTTAGAAATCGCACGATTTCGATCGATGAAAATATATATATATATATATATATATATATATATATATATATATATATATTTGAGGAAGTATTAGCAAGAGCTATTCAAAGAAAGAAAGTATAGATAGCAGATATAGAAAGTGGTCTGTTCACAAATGCGAATTAAAAGGACTCTGCGAATATAGTTGCCACGTTCTATAGGAAAAAGAGAGAAAGAAAAAAGAAAGAAAGAGAGAGAAAGAGAGAGAGAGAGAGAGAGAGAGAGAGAGAGGAGAGAGAGGGGAGGAAAAGCATATCGATTTACGATTATCGAAACGGAAGCTCTCTCGAAATATTGGTCCTTGTCAACGAGCAAAGATATTTCTTGTATTCTTGTCTCTTATCGATATCACGCGTGTCACGGTATAATACATAATAGATCAATTTTCTTAAAGCCAGAATCACAATAGGATATTGATCATATTGAGTGGTATCTATTTTAGATCTAACGTTAAACTTCGTCGAAGTTTCTTTCAATGTTAAAAGACAACATTTAAAAGAAAGAAAGAAAGAAAGAAAGAAAGAAAGAAAGGCTCGAAATGGCGTAGATACGTCAAAATTAGAGGGATAGAAACAAAACAAAACAAAACAAAAAAAAAAAAAAAAAAAAAAAAAAAAAAAAAAAAAAAAAGAAAAGAAAAACAAACAAAAAAAAAAAAAGAAGAAAAAGGAAATGGCCGAGCCCCGATAGATCGAGCCAATTTTCGTAGTGAAAAAAAAAAAAAAGAGAAAAAAAAATGGACTCGCAGGCACGAAGCGAGCCGTGACAGAAATTGAAAAAACGTGCACGACCGCCGAAAGCTCCAACGAGATTCGCGATGGTACCGCGCTGGAGGGGGTGGATGCAGGGGAGTGGGGGAGGGTAGGGAACAGGAGGGACGGAAAGTACAAGTCTGGTCAGAACGAAAGCGCGCGCGCATTTTAAAAACCCGGGACGTCGAATTCGAACGGTCACGCGTATCGAAAAATGATGCCGCAATTACGGTGGTAGCATGCCACGTTAGACTTTTTGTCGACGAAACTTCCGGACGGTTTTACGCCGGTTACATTTTTCATTCGGAGAAATTTTCTCCCAACGGCAAAGCCAGGATTATTGATTGACGGTGTCGCTAGCCCGGTCCTCTCGTTCGTTTTCAAAATTTCGCGCCGGTTCGCTAGCTCGAATCGTTCGTTTTACAATCTCTTTTTATCATTACCATTTCTCGACCTTTTCTTTCTATTACTTTATCAATTTTATTTCTAGCTGCTTAAACGATGTTTAATCTCGATTGGGCACATCTCAAAATAATTTCTAATTGTACAACTTGAGATATATACGTTACAATCCCCAGGCACTTTGAACAATTGTCATTTATATAGAATGAATAATTTTGATTGAAAACAAATTGCAGTATATTTTTCGGACCCTCGGAAATAATAATCAGTAAGTATGATTATTATTTGTATTTTCAATTTTTACATTATAAAAAAAAATTCATGGATCATGCAATGCGCGAGAATTGATCTTTCTTCGTTAAAAATCGATTATTTTTGTTAATCTTCAATACATCGAACAAAATCTAGCGGCATAATCATCTTGAGATGAGTTTTTTTCAGAAAAAAAAAAAAAAAAAAAAAAGAGAAAAAAGTAAGTACTCGAAAAAGTATAGTCATATTGTAAGTACAAACATAGCTTTTTTTGAGAAGGAAAAAATACTTCAATCTTCATTATTTTCCATATTTCTTTTTCCATTCATTTCATTGAAATATCCATACATACAAATTCTTATCACTAAGAGAGAGAGAGAGAGAGAGAGAGAGAGAGAGAGAGAGAGAGAGAGAGAGAGAGAGAGAGAGAGAGAGCTAAAAAAGTACAAAATTATAATAAAAAAATAATTAAATGTTTATTCGTAACAGATGCACGTGAACACATAAGCCAGTTTGATGTTTATCGCACAATTGGGCCTCTATATGAGGGATAAACAATTTTAGTTTTCCTGTCTTTTGATCATGGACAAATTATATATCAGTGTTGCTTTTTATATATTCATATCCTCATAAAATTCATCTGCATTCTGGCCAATATCAAGTCCGAGTACACTCTTAGTTCTTAATTTTAAAACACTTCGAAAGAATCTAGTAAATTTGTTTAGTAAAATCTAGTAAAATATTGAATCTAGTAAATATAATTCTGATAAGTAAATAATCCTTACAAAGATGCCTATAGAGTTCAATTATCATTTTTACATTTCAATAATATTCTGGTGTTTACATTAATCATATCTAATATCCCAAAGAAAATTCTTATAAACCAACGATTAATTTTTCTTATTAACAGCAAATAAATGACCATAACATGATCAAAAAAGACGACTTTATTTTCATTATAGTATCGTATAATAGTTTATTTTTCATTCTCATTGATTGCATTTGATTTGATGAGTAAGAACGAGACATAAGATTAGAAAATAATTTCTAACATATTTTTTAGAATCACATTATTTGGAGTATGAATGAATTAAAAGTTTTCGATAATAGAGAATCAAAAATTAATGCAAAAATAACTTAAGTATGGCACATTCCAGATTTTACAAACTTCAACTTTACTTGATCATAATTCAGGGACTTAACACAATGCGGATTATTCTGACAGTTTATATATAAAAATATATATTTCAGATAACTACAGATAAATGGAATAACACAGATCTTATCTACAAACATTTATTTATTTTAAATTGAGCTCAATGTTGATCTGAGATATCCTAAATGCACAATTAGGATTAAAAAGGAATGTAGGAACGCGCATGTGTTTTAGTAGCAAAAAGAAGAGGAAAAAAAAAAAAAAAAAAAAAAAAAAAAAAAAAAAAAAGAAAATAAAAAACAAGAAGACAAATAAAAAGAAGACACGATGCATACCATTTGAAACTATAAATTGTATGACATCGGTGAACTTGATGAATATTTTTCTGTTCCGGATAGTTCATTATTATATTAACCATAAATTCATTTATTCATGATATTCTCGATAGACAGGTATATCGAGTTATCGTTAATAACGCAGGAAGAACGATCGATAACGCACGAATTGAAATGGCGTTATCGGTCTAATGGCTCCATCGCCTCCTCCTCGTAATTACATGTTCATTTTTACATCAACCAATCTAATTGAATTATATTGTATATTTTTCTTTTCTTTTTCATTTCTTTTTTTTTTTCTTTTTTTTTTTTTTTGTAATATTTCATAAATAAAATACGAACAACAAGGCGTCCTATGCATTCTCAGAAAATCGAAAGCAAATAATCCCTCTCTCTCTCTATCCTATCTAATATCTATTGGGTTGGCAACTAAGTGATTGCGGATTTTTGTCGATAGATGGACTTTACAATTTCTTTTGTTTTGTTAACAAAACAAAAGGTCATTGCATCTAACCTATATTTTTTTCTTATTATTTGTACTTCTACCTTTAATTTAATGAAAAAAAAAAAAAAATTATATCGATTAGTGCTTTAATTTTATTTTTATCCCAATTTAAAAATGGAAGAACAAGAAGAGTGCACTTCAGTAATATTTTATTGTATTACTTCGCAAGAACGCATCGTAAGCACAAAAGAAGTTATGTGCAGTATATGGAAATGAAGCCTTGAAAGAAAGACAGTGTCAAAATTGGTTTGCCAGATTTCGTTTTGGTGATTTTTCATTGAAAAATGCTCAACGATCTGGCCGTCCAGTTGAAGTCGATGAGATCCATATCAAGGCCATTATCGATTCAGATCGTCATAATACAACACGTGATATTGCAGAGAAGCTCAATGTATCGCATATATGCATTGAAAAAAAATTAAAAATGCTTGATTACGTCAAGAAACTCGATTTATGGATCCTTCACTAGCTTAAGGAAATTCATTTGACGCAACGCATTAGCATCTGCGATTCGCTTCTGAAATGCAACGAAACTAATCCATTTCTGAAAAGCCTAATTACTGGCGACGAAAAGTGAATAGTTTATAACAACGTTAATCGGAAGAGATCGTGGATGATGCAAGATGAACCAGCCCAGACTACACCAAAAGCTGAGATTCACCAACGAAAGATTATGCTGTCAGTTTAGTGGGATTATAAAGAAATTCTGCACTTTGAACTTTTATCAGAAAACCAAACGATTAATTCAAACGTGTACATTCAACAACTCGCCAAAATGAGCGATGCAATTCAAGAAAAGTGATCAAAATTGGTAAATCGTAAGGGTGTTGTTTTCCAGCATGATAATGCAAAGTACCATACGTCTTTGATCACTCGCCTAAAATTATTGGAACTGGGTTGGGATGTTTTATCACATTCACCATATAGCCCTGATCTTGCGCCTTCAGACTACCATTTATTTCGTTCCATGTAGAACTCCTTAAATGGTAAAATTTTTAATAACGCTGATGATGTCAGATCACATTTAATTCAGTTTTTTGATAGTAAAGATCAGAAATTTTATGAACGTGGAATTTTGACACTGTCAGAACGATGGAAAAAGGTCATCGACAAGAACGAACAGTATCTAATTGAATAAAATTATATTTTTAAACAAAAATTAAGAATTTTTCTTCTTATTTGAAATTCGCAATCATTTAGTTGCCAACCCAATATTACGCATTCGACGAAGTGTTCCTCTTAAATCAAGAAAATCTATGAAATCGAAGACCAATCTTCTTCGAGTTTATCTTCAAAGTATATCCAAGTAATAGAACCACCGATAGTATTGGTCTTTAGCATTAAAATAGTTAAACCGTTACCATTAATCTATAGGGAGTTTCGAGTTTTCGACTTTATAACGGATTACGTATGATTACGTTGGAAGCTGTTCGAGTGATCAAACGTGATATAAATTATTAAAAGAGATAAAAAAAGAAGATATATGGAAAAAAATCAAGTACACTTTGCTTTCAATCGTCAATGAATGATACCGTACCAAATGTGAAACATCTGTTTTCGCTTTACTCATCGAAAAAAATAAACGCGACCCTTTTCACACTCTCAGCCATTTTCTTTGGCAACTCATAGAGAGATAGACGCGAGAGAATGAGGTGACCCTTGATCCTGGCACATTATCGACAAACTACATAGGGACAAAGGGACGCTGATAACAAAAGAGACGGACGGCATCGAGCGGGAAAGTAGAAAGAGGCCGTAGTCGTGCGAACGAACGTTGGTATCACCTCAAGTACCTATACTTCTCCCCATTGGTATGTGCCATGTATATATATATATATATATATATATATATATATATATATATATACATATATATATATATATGATGTACAGGGTGACTCGTAATATTCTCTTATTCGTCTGAAAAGTCGTTATCAAATTGTCTTAATCAAAAAGTCCATAAAAATGTACCATAAGCGATTATTAATTAGAACGTTTTATCATATACCCAATCTATCCATTAACCATTTCATTTAAATTACTTTCAAATTATTTTTTATTCTTTGTTGCTAACCAAGAAAAAAGAAAAAAAAAACAGAAAAGAAAGATCGAACCGTTTGATAAAAATTATTTATGACAAAGGTCAATTAATCTCTAATTTAGGAATTATAAAGGAGTTACTGGAATTAATTGAAAAAAAGAGATGTCCTTGAATTTAACCAATTTCCAATTGGTTGTCAAGAGTTGAACGGTTCACCCTGTACATGACATAGACATATACGATCTTTGCTGTATACAATATGCGTTTGTGTACGTGAAAGAGAGAGAGAGAGAGAGAGAGAGAGAGAGAGAGAGAGAGAGAGAGAGAAAGTGAGAAGGATGCGCAAATCGGTGTTTTCTAGCTGAGTTCAGCGCGAACGTGATTTTCGAGCACTCAAGCGAAGTGGAGAATGGTGTCCACAGCACGTGCCTCTGGGCTAATCCAGGCATCGTCATTCCCGTCTGAATATCGCCCTCCTAGTCCTATCCTCTTCTACTCCCCTGTTACGATATATCCTGTGATTCCTGCGGGGCACACAGCGCTCAAATGGAGAAGGAAAGAACTTTTCGTTGCTGATCGCGTTTCCTTCGAAAAACAGTTTGTGGTGATGTTGGTAGTAATTCGGAAAAGAAAGAGGTTGACTGGAAGAGATCGATTCTCTTCCTATCTTTCGTACCTTAGACGCACTTGTCTCACGTTAAGTGCGTGTACCATTACTTGGTTCCTTTCTTTGGATTGTAAGCATTCGCCTTCTTGCCCCAAGAAAAGTAGGATCCGAATTTAATTAGGAAGGGATTCGGATTTTGAAGTTAACCTTAAGGGGCTAACCTTGAGCCTCTCACATCTTTCTTTCCTCTTCTTTTTCTTCGAGATCACGAGCGATTAATCCGAAGGATCGTGACTGCTTTCTCTTTGGACTTCTTATCAGGCGTTTAATTGAAAAAGTATTTAACGCGTTCTTTTTTCTTTTCTCTTACTCTCTCCCTCTCTCTCTCTCTCTCTCTCTCTCTCTCTCTCCTCTCTCCTCTCTCTTATTAATATCACGCGTTTTTGTATCGTAAGAAAATCATTTTTTTCTTCCATTTCACAATTTGATTTCGAGAATTGCAATACTAATTTTCGAAAGGCAAGACGTTCGAAATTCGCGAGTAATACCACCACCCCCTCCTCCTCCTCCCTTCTCTCACTTATTTCACTCCTCCCTTCAACTTCGTTAAACGTCCTTTGCTTTCGCGACACGTACCCTGTTTGAAGCGCGAAAACCGGAGATAACGCTAGAAATCCTCTGGATATCCTAAAATTGCTTCGAATGCCGTATACGTTTCTCTCTTATACACGCCGGAAACGCACTTGGAATATTTTCGCGACGCGCCTCTCTCTCTCTATTTCTCTATCTATCTATCTATCTATCTATCTCTCTCTCTCTCTCTCTTTCCCTTTCTCTCTTGCACATCGATGTGATAGTCAATACAAGATACTCTTTTACGTTATCTAACATTCGATCGTGTTTATTCTGTCACGTGGATAAATCATCGTTCCTCGGTATTCCTTGCGGAAGGAAAAAAAGAAAAGAATAATAAAACGCGTTTGCGTAACTGCGCGGTTTTTTCTTTTCTTTTTTTCTTTTTTTTTTTTCTTTTTTTTTTTCTCGAAGCGATCGAGAATCGTTGAATAAAACGATTTATGCCAATACGTAATTACAGTAGGAATAGACTATTTCGTTGATAGTTACGATATCGCTAGTGCCATATATCGTAAAAGAAACGTTTTCTAAATCCCTATAATAGGCAACGTTTCATACTTTGCCGCTAGTTATGATCGACCATCTATCGGAAAGAAACTTGTTCAAGTCCCTATGATAGATAACACGGTCGTACAAGCCTGCAACAAAGAGCTTTAATAATCTAAATACAGGGGACTTGAAAAGTTTCTTACGCTCGTAATTGCAATTATCGACATAATTATAGACCATCTTTTTAAATGAACGATGTTATCGACAACGATAAGATAATAATAAATGAGTTTTTGGGTCCCTCCCCCAATCTCACGTATCCTACATTTTGCAAATTTTTCAGGTTGGTTCTTTAACGAGGAGAATGTAATTTTCGAGAGTTCGAAGTTCATGCATATCCAAGTATCCATGTCCACCTTCTATTTCGCTTTCGCAAGATAGCGCAACCACGAGTGCAATTATCGCTGAGTATTCATCAATCCGGTACCATTTCCAAGTCGAAATCCCTAGGCGATGCCACGCGCGAATTCGTAGAAACTGATGTACGTCGGACAATATTGACGCTGCTTGCCACAGGGAAACTACTTCTTGCGCATTGCACGTGTACACACTAACGAAACCGCCAAGCGGTAAATTAACTCTTTGATTATTGAGATTGCTCGAGTTGTCGAATCGAAGAGAAATCGTTCTTGAAAAGTTCAAGATTTGTAAACTGTGTATTATTTTTTATATGCTCAATTGACTTTAGTACTGGCATACTACAAACTTATAAAAGATTGATTAAACTTCGATTAAATGATTGATAATGACAAGTCAACCGTTTTATTACCTTGTATGTATATATATATATATATATATATAGATATATATACAGGGAGTCCAAAATGACAGCAAATTTATATTACGTATTACTGAGCTTTGATAGATGAAAAAAGTTCATATAAACTTATGTCATAAAATGCTTTATTGACAAAATATATACTTTTAAAGATATGTATGATTTATTTCCATTCGTCGAATTAATGATTGATCAACAGTTAGTTCGTCTATTTATGGTGTTATTTCGAACTTTTATTTATGGTGTCACGCTTGAAAAAGAATTGGTTTATAAAAAAAATGCGATAGAAACAGAAGATAAACTTTTGATATATTGTATTCAACAAAATGTATTTACTATTATATATCCAATACAGTTGGTATATTTGTATATTTGAGTATGGCAATTACCAATTCGACGAATGGAAGCTTGCAATTCTAGTAGAGAAAGAAGGAATTTTCGAACATTTCTTATAAATCTCACAATAATTCATAAATATTTTTAAATGCATATATCTTTTTAATAAAACATTTTCAGACATAAGTTTATTATCAACTTTTTTCTCAATAATACGTAGTATAAGTTTCGTCTCATACTTTTTGAACAAACTTTATATATACATATATAATTGTTATATATTTTGAATACTTCCATTATTATATTAATTAAATGTGCACGGTCGATGACCACGATTCTCTCTCGTTCCTGTAGAAAATAACATCGACGAGACAAAAGACATTCCTTTATTGAAATGCGTCGTCTCTGGATCCGATGAAAACTGAATCGCTCGATTTTCTACTTATTCAAGAATCAAAAGGAATTAAGTAAACCGAGAAGGAAGCTGAGATTTAATCGTTGTTCGCGTTCACAGACTGACGTACCATCTATGAAATCTCTATGCTAGCTAAATATAATGCCTCTCTTTCTCTCTCTCTCTCTCTCTCTCTCTCTCAGCCCCCTCTTTTCGTAGGCGACCTTAGAGCCAACAAATTTCCAACGAAAATGTCGCTTATATCTCGTTCGCGTATTTCCTTTTCATAGCTGAGAAGGAACTCTCATCGAGTCTCTCTCTCTCTCTCTCTCTCTCTCTCTCTCTTTCCTACGTAGAAGTTTATGAAACGCAAACACAAACATGACGTAGAAAATCGAATTTTCTTCTCGATCGCCGATGCATCTTTCGGACCCTTTTCCCTGAAAAGGAAAAGATGGGAAAAGGAAAGAAATATAGGATGGAGTTTATTTTTTACGAGAGCAAAAGTTTAGTATAAAAAAAAAAAAAAAAAAAAAAAAAAAAAGAAAAAAAACAAAACAAAAAAGGAAAGCTTAAAAAATATGAATCATCTTTGTAATATGTATATGGAATAAATTATATGTAAGATATGATTCGTGATTGCGGACAAGATTTTATTGTCGATCGAACGAGGCGTAAAAGATGAGAATGTTCGTTAACTTTGGAGTCATACTAGACAGACCACGCGAGCACAAACAGCTTTCTATTTCTCTCTCGTCATGGACAACCATATAGATCTCTGTCTCTCTCCCTGTGAGCCCTTAGCGAAACATCGAAGAGCATATTTGCAGACCAGTCGAGCGAGTTCTATCAACATTTCGGTATCGTTAACGTTCAATTATGTGATTATTGAGAGGTAGCTCGAAGCATCTATGTGAACCTCTCTCTCTCTCTCTCTCTCTCTCTAGCTCTCCCTCTTCTCTCTCTCTCTCTCTCTCTCTTTCTCTTTCTCTCTCTAGCTACCTCCGCGTTCCTCTTCGATGGACGCGCTCTCGAAACGATCGACACGTGTCTTTGTTCGTGAGGTTTACGGACAGAGGGCACGGCAAGTCCCTCCTCGAAATGTTCCTCCCCTCTCCACCCCACCCTATCCTATCCTGAGGGTGCTGTTAAAACGCGATTAAATTGCTTTTCGCTCGAGTGAACGCTCGAGTGATATTCTATGATCTATGAAGATGTCTACATTTCGTTAATATGTTTGAATTCTCTTAGAACGAGAAACTTAGCTCGATGATTTTTTTCTTTCTTTTTTTTCTCTTTTCTTTTTTTTTTTCTTTTTCTTTTTTCTTTTTCTTAGCGGATATCAAAGGACTATAACGACGATATTTGTTTTTCAAAATGATTTTAAAAAAGGTCCATAAATGTCGCATATAATATCTCGGATTCTTGATACATCGAACCACTACTAGGCGATCGGTTATTAATAATCTAATGAAAATAAATTAATTATGCCGGATAAATGGGCGGTGACGTTATAAAGTTGTTAATCCTTTATTCCCGATATACATAGGAGATTCGAAATAATAAACGAAATAAAGCGATAGTATGGAAAATGTAATATTTGACATTAATTATACGTATGAATATATATATATATATATATATATATATATATATATATATATTCATATAGGTATAGAATAGGTATATTATATATTTATATCGATCGATGGACATTGTTTAACACGTTGACTGCCATGAAAGTCATCAATGAGTATATCTGTGGATAATAATTAAAGCAAAAATCTCGTGAAAATTATTTGTATAAATTATTAATTAAATATTGAATTTGAAATGATTAAAAATGGACACATTTATTAAATGGAGACGTGGTGATTTTTCAAATTGAAAGGATTTTAGTCGAGAGTCTCTACTACTATCTTCCATTTGAAAGATATGCCTTTTGATATAGATCGATACTTTGGCTTTAATTTCGAACGAACGAACGAACGAACGAACGAACAAATAAATGAGTGGTTCCCGAGGTATGTTCAATGTCGAATCGAATACTAAGAATTTATTTAGGTCAGAGATACCTTTCCGCGACACCTGTTAAAAACGCATCTGTTTGCAATTGATACGACACGAGTTTGAATTCTAAGAATTTATTTAGGCCAGCTCATCTTTCTACAGGTAGCTGGATATCGAAAATACACTTTTTCGTTATTGATCGCAGAACCCACATTCTGAGAATAAAATTTATATATTTTTGTAAAGATCGACGAAAATATTCGAGCGTGACACACATTGTATCGCATTTTTAAAAACAATTAATTAAACATTTAGCTCTTTTTCCTGTTTCTTCTTAATTTTTTTTTCTTTTTTCTTTTTTTTTTTTTTTAAAGCTTTCGATAAAACATTCATTGAATTTTTCTGCATACGTACATACACACACACACACACATATATATATATATATAAATAAATATATATCCAAGCTTGTTACAAATATCGGAAAGAAAATAAAAAACGAAGATTCTTTAACGTAAACCAGTTCGACATATATTACATATATTTGCATGCGATCTCGCGTTACGAGAACTATACCAAATGATATAGGAAAGTGATGATATTAAATTTAACGTAATATTAACTGTACGCGTGTCACTAATCAATGTTGTTTAACACATAGTGGGGGCCTACCGAGTTATGCTGCGGTTTGTGGCGGACCGAATGTTATCGAGCTACGCGTATTCGGGATATGAATAGCAGGGAGAAGGAATGAGCGTGCATGTATATGCATCTCTCTCTCTCTCTCTCTCTCTCTCTCTCTCTCTGTGTGTGTGTGTGTGTAAACGAGCGCACGCTCGCGCGCGGGCGTCACTATACGCGCGTACATATCTCGTCGTCGTTCCTACCGTGAAATTAGATATTACTCGGACCGTATATCGGTTCGTTTAATTATCGCTTCACCTTGCGATTAACCATGCTTAATGCGATTTGTTATAAAAGCAATACGCAAATCCACAAGAAGAGAAGAGAAGAGAAGAGAAGAAAAGAGGAGGAGAGGAGAGGAGAAAGCAATTCTTGTCGTGAAATTTTCTATACGCATATTGCGAAGATGTGTCAGCGCGCATGTCTACGATTAGTCTTCAAGATATCTATGATCATTTAATTAAAATTATAACATTTAGAGCGTTGATGGGTCTCGTTATAACAACAGTTCGATATCCGATATTTCCCTTCTATTTAGACAAAATTCGCATCCCCTATGAGATCCTAATTCTAATCGTATACGATCGTATATTCTGATATATCTATTTTTGATTTAATCTCGATACTCGTTTCGATACGTATAATTTAAGCATAAAATTGAAAATACTTTTTAATCTTTTCTCTCCCTCTCCCCTCTCTTTTGCCTCCTTCCCCCTCTCCCCTTCCGTATCTCTCTACGTTCGATGGATACGTTAAATATAATTACGATCTTAACATTTTGTAATGTTTCCTATTATATTATAATGGTTTACAATTTAAATTTGGTTAATATAAATCAAATATGATAATATTCTTCGATCTAGGAAACGGTCTCTCGGGACGTTTCCTATGTAGAAACGTCGAAATGTATAATTTCGATGTTTCTAATCTGAAAGGAATCAGTGGGAGGAAGAGAGGAGTGGTAATAAAGCTTGCGTGATATCAACGGCGATAGAAAAGTTGAGACTGCTAAACGATCCTCCTAGTTCGCTTATCCGCCGGTATATGTAAATGTTGACGTGTTTCCTGCTGAAAACACGCACGTTAGCCGGCAACTCCTCTACGTGTACACGCTCGTGAACTTACACACACGCTTCTCAAAAGGAAAGTCGTGTTATCTCATGTAAATCTTCACGGTGGCACGATAAGCGTGAATTTCACCGCTTGCTTATTAATATTTATGTCTGCTATGCGAGTGTATGCGTTAGGATGAAAGTATAACTGAAGGTAAAGAGAGAGAGAGAGAGAGAGAGAGAGAGAGAGAAAGAGAGAGAGAGAGAGAGAGAGAGAGTAACAGAAGAGTTAGGAGGTTGTACAGGTTGTTACAAAAATGTCTAGTTAAATTTCAAAATATTTTGACGATCCTTTACGAGAAACAAAAAAAAGATTCATCATTTAACTCTACGATTATCAATAATTCGAGATTTAGTTCGTAACCTTCTATTTATACACGTATTGGAATTGATAGGATGCATGTCAAAGGGTGAACTTAAATATACAGAATGACCCACTTAGATCGATTCACTTTAAATGGAATTGCATTTATTCGATCGTATTTCGCTAATACCTATAAACATCGAATAATAATCGAATTTTATATTATATATATATATTTTATATATATATATATAAGATATGTGTGTGTGTGTGTGTGTACATATAAGATATTCTCGTTATTAGATAGACACGTGTATGTGTGTATGTGTATATAACATATTCTTATTATTGAATAGACATGATTATGTTTAGGTATCGATTCGTACTTAGGAGAAAGTGGACCAATTATAAATGAGTTTTATTTCCAGGTAAGAGAAGGAAGCATAGTGATAAGTTTTGGAATACTATTGGTGTATTAATGTCCTTTCTCTCATTCTCTCTCTCTCTCTCTCTCTCTCTCTCTCTCTATTTTTGCTTAACCCATTCAATGAGCAAGCGACTGTAGCCTTTTATAGCATGGCCTTCTCCGAAGAGGATACCACGAGAGAAGAGGAGTATTAGTTAACATTGATATTGGAGTTGCTCCAAAAACCTTTTCCAAATCGATATATACTGCTCTTCGATTGAACTATCTTTAGCTTCTAATTACTCTTATCCGCCGTTTATATAAATTAATCATCAACGTATGTGTGTATCTTGTAGAATTAAATAAACGGATTCGATAGTGTCTAATTCTTGCTCACGAATTCATTGTCATTATAAATGATTATCATGTTTGTTCGGAATAGTCTCAATTTGTCTTGTTTTTTTAAATCAGGATCATCATAAAGTATTCACGATAACGAGCAATTAAGATCATATCTATGCTCTCTAGTTAACATCTTTTACGTTCCACTTTCCAATCTCGAATCCCAGTCGAAAGGAAAAAAAAGTCAGGGAGCGTAGAAATGCGAGAACAGAATCGTTTAACGGATAAGAACGAGGAAGGTTGTTCGCGAAGAGCAATTAAGCTCTTGCTCTTCGCCATCCTCGCGAATTCTTTCTTCGCGTTAGCGTTCCTTCCTTTAGAATCTTCCAAAGCACGAATAGCTTTTTGTTCGCGTCGTTTAACAGCTTCGCCGTTGTACAGGGAAATAAGATGAGAGATAAAGAGGAGTAACAGCAGTCGAGTATAGAAGTAGGAGGCGCGCGTAGAACGAATAGGAAAGCGTGATGCCGCCAGTTTACATCGTGCCAGAGTGTTTTCACCACTGACGGGAAGAAGACGAGAATCGTAAAGGAGAACGAAGAGAATGAAGAACGGAGGAGTGGGTAAATGTGTTCACGTACCGGAAAGTAAAGCGGTCCGGTTAAGGCATTAGTTTTGTCTCAGGGGAGAAAACCGACCGTACTAAAATACCTATACCGTTTTGGCCATATTACTCGCGCCTACCTTCGTTAGTTCTAGGTCAAGAGCATTAGTGGAGATTATCGGAGTCCCCTAGGCACGACCGCCGATGAACGGTAGGATCGTTTCTGACCCACCTGAAATATTAATCCCTTGGCTATTATACTGGCAACCGATCGTTTTGTTGATTGTCCCACTGTGCCAATATACATGCACTCTACCGATATTCGACTCATTCTCATTACCGAGACTGATCTATGAATGTTGAATCGAAACGAAAGAAATTCGTTCGTACGGTCATTCGTTCCTTCATATTTTCACGTTTGTAATCATTCCGACGTTAAGGTGCTTTTAGAGAGAAAGAGAGAGAGAGAGAGAAAGAGAGAATTTTTGAATCAGCCGGTAGATTCGGCAAGGACCGTGCGCAACAGAGTACCAGCTGGATAATGGTGCGTGCCAGTGACGTTAATTATGTTCACGCCTCACCCTCTATCCCTCTCTCTCTCTCTTTCCCTCCCCAGACTACCTATCCTCTTTGCAAGTATAATTTTTAAATGTTCCCCATCCGTTATGCTGCGGACACGCATACACATTAAAATATTGCGCTTAATATGCAAATTTATTTGCCGTAAAACGGCGAACGGCATTTGCATCTTCGACTGGAATCGAGTTTGCCAGATAAAACGCGTCTGTTGGTATTTGCGTTCGTTCGAGGTTGAAATGAAAATATATAGATATCTATATCTAGTTGCTCGTACGGTCAAGGAAATTTCCCTTTATTTTACAAATCTTCATGGACGAAGTAACAAGGAAGCGAGTGAACGAGCGAGGGAGCGAGAGAACGGATGAACGAATGAACGAATGAGATAAATGAAATCGAGATTGATGGTTATTTGTTCTTTGAATCAATATATATATATATATATATATATTTATATACGTTAATCGAACATTTCATGGAACTGGAATGATCTTTCGAAATGAAATATTGTCCCTCTTCGGTTTTTCCAAATTACTTTCTTCCGTCAGAAGTGGAACGATCTTTTTCTTTTTTATACCGTAGAAATACTGCGCGCTCGTCGGACCAATCGTGGAAAATTACAACGACGAAAATCACCTGGAAGACTGGATGGAAGGTAGGAAGCTTTGAGCTTCGGCCGTAGTTCTGAAAATCGTTGCGAAACTGCTTTCTCAGCGGGCGGGAAGGCTGATAGGCAGTCGAAGAGAAGACGAGGATGACGAAATGGGAATAGGAGGAGGAAGAGGAGGAGGAGGAGGAGGAGGAGGAGGTGGTGGAGGTGGAGGAGGGGGTGGAGAAGGGGAAGGAGAAGATGGAGGATGAGATGTTGAGGAGGGTGAGGAGTACGGAGAGTCGAAGAGAAAAGAAAGAGAGAAAGGGAGGGAAGGAGAAAGAGAAAGAGAGGGAGAGGGAGAGTGAGAGAGAGAGAGAGAGAGAGAGAGAGAGAATTGAAAGAGTAAAAAAGGTGTGAAGAACTTGCTCGCAAAAAGGGTATCGACGTTTCCCACGATGCTATCTGTCGCAGACATCTTACGGATAATGCATCAGCCGCTGGAAGATATGTTTTCCGCCTTCTAGTTTCTCCCTGTTCTTTTTTTCTTTTCTCTTCTTCATCTTTTTTTTTTCTTCTTTTTTTCTGTTTTTTTTTTTTTTTTTTTTGTTTTTTATACGTTCGGAATAAGAAAAGAAAATGTCAATTGCGCTTCTTTACTTTATGTTTTGTCGTCCATTCGATGAAAAATTCGTTCGATAGTACCGTTTATTAATAGTCTAAAAAAAAAAGAAAGAAAAAAAGAGAAAAGAAAAAAGAAAAAGAAAAGAAAAGAAACAGAAAAGAGCAAAAAAGAAAAGAAAGGTAAAAAGGAAAGAAAAGAAAAGAAAAGAGAATGACGAAAGAATAAAAAGAA